>NC_092024.1:535000-725000 GCF_042242105.1 Pempheris klunzingeri
ACTTTTTGTGAGTAGTATATATATATATATATATATATATATATATATATATATATATATATATATAACCTTAAGCTCAAATTATACTTACAGCATCCTCATAGCTGCAAGAGTCCACAAGAGAACATCCATGTGCTTTCTGATTACGCAACAAAAGAGTCTCACATCAAAAAAATCTGTGTCTGTCTGCAGACTTTAAACATTTATGACCACGCTGTTGAAGGACGCTATTCTCCAACAATGCAATGCACAAAGGAAATGAAGGAGCTGCTCACAGCTGGAAAAAAAAATCAAAACGGTTTGTGAATGACATAAACTACATTTTTTGTTGTCGCACTGTTACGCTTAAGAGGAAAAACTCCATCATCACACCGGTGGTGGAGAAGTACAGATTCCTGGGTGTTCACTCTGAACAAGGAGCTGGACTGGACTGACAACACACATGTCCTGTACAAGAAGGGTCAAAGCTGCCTGTGGTCTGCTGAGGGAGGGGTCAGCATGGACAGGGACGGGAGGAGGCTCAACAGACTGATCAGGGGGGCCGTCTCCGTCATGGACGGTCTGTCCTGGACTCCACTGAGGAGGTGGGTGAGAGGAGGACGTTAGCCAAGCTGACATCCGTCATGGACACCACCTCTCACCCCCTGCATGAGAGTGTGGAGGCCCTGAGCGGCTCCTCCAGCAGCAGACTGATTCACCAACAGTGTAAGAAGGAGCTCTACTGCAGGTCATCATCCCCACTGCTGTCAGACTGTTGAATCTCATGAATCTCATGACAATATCACAGCCACTACCGACACTTTATCACCACTCATTTCTGTTTACTTACTACTGTAATACCCCGTGCAATTCACACTTGTACATATTTTATATATACAGTTTTTTTCATGTCTATTTTTATATTTGTTATATCCCTTGTTTTTGTACTAATTCTGATACTGTCACTTTATTTCTGCACCTTTTCTGTCTCCTCTGTTGCTGCAACAAGTGAATTTCCCCGGTGTGGGATAAGTTAAGTCTCTCTTGTCTCTTATCTTATCTTAATTGTCAGTGCCATTCTAAAGTCATGGTTTGATAGCCTTTGCATGGCACACATATTACAAAAAAAGTTAACTATAAAGGTTAGTATATGGTTTATGTTATATAAAATATACACTGTTGCCCATAAAGTTGGAATACTTTAATTTACTTAAAGCCTGAATCCACAGTTTGCAAAGGTTACTTGTGGTTTAAGTTTCACTGTGATATGTTTGGAAGAGTTTCATCAATAAAGTTGAGAAGATATAAACTTTATTTATCAAGAATAAATCACATTGTCACAATCATTTCATGAGAGGTAAAAAACATTTTATTCCAACTTTATGGGCAACAGTGTAGAATGAGACCTCGAAAGCAAAACAAGTAGCTGCTCTATACACTGCAGCAGCAGTTAAATGAACACCCCCTCCAACAGTGGTAACACTAAATGCTGCCTGTGTTAGTGCTTCAGTAATAATATTCAAACAATATGATATAGTTTACATGATCATGGGTGCCTGGTTAATGTTTTAAAGTGGGGGAGAAAAAACTTCGACACATAAAGAGGTTTGGGGTCCTCACCCAATATATATTTCCTGCTTTTCTACAACACCTACCGTTTGGAGTTCAGTCAAAAACAGCCACCGACACTAGTTTACATTAGCTAGTTTGAGAGTGCTATGAAAACCAAGAATACTCTATATGATGAACTGTATGTAATCGGATGGATCAGGACAGGAAATGTTTATTAGAAGTGGCTATTTCATATTTGAAATTATTTTTAGAAAAACACGATGCAGCCTAAAGTGGTGGCAGTTTAGAGGCTGTTGTCCATGTCATTTGGTGTGAGGTAATATCATTCACAGAATTTTATGATCACCAATACTGTGAAGTCAGCACGAAGGTATTGAAATAGCTCAATCAATCACTAATTTATTGATGATCCCTCAGTCGGCCTCCAGTGGTTAAACATGAGGGTCCCTGAGTCGAACTGACAGCGTGCTGAGGACACTGAGGAAGAAGACGCTGCTGGGTCCAGACTTAATGTCTGTTCGGCATCCACCTAAAAACTAACTCCACCACCGATGACTCCACGCAAACCCCGCAGCCATGACATCATCATTCACAAATCACTTTTTCGCTGCATGAAAATGGACATGGAGTCCCGCTGTCAGTGCGTGGGAGCTGGCAGCCCTGCTATAGACGGTCAGACTCCCGTGGATTGACAGACTGTGGGTGACATGCTGTGGAAAATGATCGGAGATGATAATATTCTTTTTGTCAGTTGCTGCAAATAGTAAAATGATCACTGACATAATTTAATACAATCACCTGATTGCAGAGACTGCATGGCAACACGTTCATAAAAAAAAACTGGGCTAGCAAAGGCATAACTGTTCTCCCCCTGACAGGAATGTCTGGAAACATTTGCTCCACCTGCTCCAGTGCTCAGGCACCCATGTATATAATAATATAACACCATGAAAGGGACCATTATGCCCAACAAGTGCTTTTACCTGAGTGTTTTTACATAGTTATGTAAAATATATGAGTACTTCCTCCACCAGTGTCACAGATTCACCTCTGATGTTACTGAGATGTCACTTAATTCAAACTTCACTTGCAATTTGGACTAAAAACATCCAACATGACCTTACAGGTCAACATAAATGTACAGCAGCTGCTCGCCACAGTCTCACTCTTCCACTGCATTTATTCTGGCTTTCTCCTCGATTGGCTCTCTGTATATTCCATCACTTCCATCACATTTCCATCACTTCTTTTATTTTGTTGGGAAGAAAACAAGGACTCTGCTTGAGTCTGAGACTATTCTACTCTTGTCTTCATTTTCTTCTGGGGCTCCCAGAGAGGCTTATTCCTGTTCACAAATCTAGTCGAAACTTTGAAAAGTGTCCAACTGTCACAGAAGTAAGATAATCCAGTAAAATCATCCTGGGTCCTGTCACAGTGTCCACAAAGCCAGTCTCCATTCACTGTCAACGACTCTCTATCAGTGACACTATGGGGGACTAAGCTGACACACACACACACACACACCCCCGCACACACACACACACACACACACACACTCTGTGTTCACAGCTATCTATTATGCTTGTTAGCCATAGGACATGCGAAACTGATGCCTGACCACTTATCCACTGCCTCTGTGTGAGTGTGTGTGTGTGTGTGTGTGTGTATGTGTGTGCCTGTGTGTGCCTGTGTGTGCCTGTGTGTGTGTGTGTGTGCCTCTGTGTGCCTGTGTGTGTGTATGTGTGTGTGTGTGTGTGTGCCTGTGTGTGCCTGTGTGTGCCTGTGTGTGTGCCTGTGTGTGCCTGTGTGTGCCTGTGTGTGTGTGGGTGTGAGAGAGAGGAGGCAGCCCCAAAAGTGACGGATCAGATTCCCTCGTTGCTACACTTAAAGACAATTCTGTGGTAGCTTTTAGCGTTACACTGATATGGGATCAGCCAGCGGCAATTAGGAAATAACCTTAACCTGCTAGACAAGACCCCTCACCACAACCTCGCTGAACATTTTGGGAACATTTGAAATGAAAAAAAAATAATTAGGTAATGTAGCTTTCACTGCAGACTCCCTGGTGGGCTCCAAAAGTGCAGAATTAAAATGCCAGACAGAGTCGAACAACAAGCATCGAGGAATTCTGACTTCCAGCAAATAGTAACTTGACTTATGACACTTAGAAATGATCTAATATTGCTTGAGAAATATCAAAGATTTGAATACATTTTTCAGTCTCTCTCTCTCTCTCTCTCTCTCTCTCTCACACACACACACACACACACACACACACACACACACACACACACAGTCCTATGAAACAAAAAGGCAGAGTAATTGTAGCAGGCAGGACAGGAATCTACAGAGGCTGAAGAATAAATGTGAGTACTGCCTTCTCTCAGAGGATCACATGTACGCATTAACAGAGGACACACACACACACACACACACACACACACACACACACACACACACACCCACACCCACACACACCCACACACACACACACCACCTTCCATGGCTCATCAGTTTACAGAATGCTGAGTGCTGCACTCTGCACAGTAATAAAGGATCATTTACAATAATTTATTATCTCTCGCTCTCTCCCTCTGTGGACCAACACGTCCGTCTATTCATCTTTCCTCCTCCCTCACTGTTTCTCTCCTTTCCTGTCCGCTGTCCACCCTCTCCATTGACCATTTACATCCATTTCTAACTCTCTTCATTTCTTTTTTTCTGGTGACCTTTTTCTCCACCGCTCTCTCTTCTCCATTTCCCTTCCTTCCTCACACATCCCGCCTCTGTTTAGGCATAAATTGAGTTATCTTAATGGAAACATGCACGGGTCAGGACATTTGCTGAGTGGTAGCCTGCAGCCATGGGTTCACTGGAATAATGCTTCGATGAGTACGGAAATCTGTCACTGCCTATATTTGAAATTAGACAAATATTCGGGACTTAACATAATCAGGGCAACAATTTACTGTAGAAGAACTGAAGAGAATAGAAAAGAAAAGCCGCAATGATTTGATTTGATTGCCTTGTGTATTGTGTATTCTCATTGTTTCCAGTCATGCACACATTCATAAAAATACCTGTCTTAATAATTCATCCCCTGTTTTTCAGAATATAAGGTTATTACTGTGTGCAGCGGCGGGGGACGGAAAATCTGTCACACGCTGCCACTTTGGCTGCATGTGTTGTTTTGGTGGTCTGCGCCACAGGGGCTTTACTCTTGTGTGCCTTACTTGTAACATTAAAAGTTATTGACCAGCATTTAGCTGCTAAAAAGCAGGGTAATTCCCTTAGGAGTTGGAGGAGACCAAAACAGAGGTAAAAGGAGAGTGAGTTTTGAGCTAACATTCCTCAGGTGGACACAAACACAGACTTCATATTATGTTACTCTATTGTGTGTAACTTAACTCTCTAATGTAGCTGCTAGATGTGTCAGTACACAACGATATACTCTGCTAGCAGAGGAGGACGGTGGAAGGTGCTCACGTCATCGGACAAGAACGCTTTCAATGCTGGAAATTAGGCAAAATCTTCCTTTTGAAATGAGAAACGTGCTTTAGCATAAATGAAAATACTGATAATACAGTGCGAAGCTTTTTGTTTTTTGGTGTAAGTCATCAAATGTAAGAAGTTAAAGATGTTAAAGTAGTTACCTTATTTATTACATTTTTAACAGGGTATCTAGTAACCTTCCCAACATTGTCCGCAGTGCACCATCAGTCTCCAGCATGAAAGTGGGAGTGTTCATATTATCAAATAACTTAAGCGCTTTATTATACGGAACCCTTAAAGCACCACCTGTTAAATTCAGCATTCTGCATGAACTCTGTGTTATTTTCATTTCAGATTGTGCACTGACTCAGCACTCATTTTAAACGTACTTTGGTGAAAAGTTGATCCAGTTATATTATTTTGACTGAGGAAGTTCTGTGTTGGACTTGAACCTTTTATATTGTGCTCTTTTTCAAGGTCATACTAGTGTTTGGAGGTCCCACCAGGTCAGGTTTATATGGTTTAATGTTCAAAAAACACACTCTTTTTCTAATAGGGGACATGACTGCTGCTGCTGTATTCTGTTCAAACACTTCAAACAGCGGATGTCGAGGTGGACTCATGAGGTTTTCAGTGGGCTGGGACAGTCAGCCTGCTGATGGGCTGGAGGGGGTCACGTGTTCATCAGATCCTCTTATGACGTCATGAAGGCAGCAAAATCTAAATAGCATAATTTCACACACATTTACTGAACGATTGAACAGGAGGAAAAGAGAGAAGGCGGTCTTTTTTTTGTCCGTTTGTCTCTGTGACACATTTCTACATTGAAAAGACATTAGAGTACAAAGATAACATTTGGAGGGGGCTTCGTTATTCAGCACACCCACATATGCTAAAAATCCCAGGTTTCTGCATATAATTTTACAGGACAATGATGGTGGATTTTGGTAAGAGTTCCCAGTAAATATAAGCATCTCAGTTCCTGGTATTAAATCCTAGTGCTTTATATGAATGGGTATCAAAAATGGGCAGAAATGTTTTAATAATTACATGTAACAAGAAAGTGACGTCACAAATTTGGCCCATCAGTGGACATTTTGGTCGCTAACATGGTTTGCCCACGTGAATGCTTGTTTCTGGACTAGCTTATTTGAACTTTGACGTCTTTAGAGTGGAAAGAAGCCCTGTAGATGTTTAAAATAGTGCTCTAATCAACTGGGGCTTCATACTCAGAAATTCCCCATCTCTATAAATGCCTTGATGACAAAATATTCATTTCGTTACGCTGTTGTCATATCAGTTTATTTTAGCACCTTTATCTAATTCATTGCATTTATTCTTTCAATCTGCCACATTATGTACGTCCTAACTCTAAATTGTTCTTTCACATTATTGGATAAAATGAAATCTGTCGCCTCGCTACGCATTAATTTGAATAATCCTAAACCTTTTCGCCACATCTGAGCATTACCACTCCATTCAAATTTAAAGTCGACGTTTGATGACCTAACCGTCATCTACACCGCTTCATACATAAAAAATCACTTCCTTCACATAATCAGATAAAGTGAATTTTGTGCCACCTCTCCCAAAGCGACACTTTGATTCAAATTATTCCTTATTGTGTAGGCGTAATGGGCAGAGAAGATGGATTGAGGTACACCAGAGTACAGTGCTCCATTCACCTTAATGGTCAGAGGCGTGCATATTAAATACAAAGACGGGAGGGGAGGGAATGGGGAAGAGAGATGGTTGAGTACATGCTCCGTTCCACTTTAATTGCGATAACGGACAGAAAGGCTTTTAAATACAGAAATGATGGGAGGGCAAGAGACAGGATTAGAATATGAGATGGCAAGACGCAAACAATTAGGCTAGAGAGGGACGGCGGTGGGGTGGGGGTGGGGGGGCAGTGTCATCTTCTGCAGTGACCTCGGGTGGCGTATTGCTGATGACAAACTTAATGGAGCCTCATTTCCCCAGCGCTGTTCACCTCACTGCACCTGTCTGGACCTTTCTACCTCTCTTTCTTTGCTCTTTGTATCCCCCTTTCACTGGGTACTATAGTAATTATGTATGCTTGAAGGAGACTGATCATTCTGCCCAGTCACTGTGTTAACATTAATAAAACGGGTCTCTTTGGAAACCATCTTCTCCCCTCTCTTCCTCCTCTCTGCCAGAGCATCTGTTAATACACTGTCATTACGCCTAAACAATCTAAATGGACAGGGCGAATCCACTGCAGTTAATTTAGCTTGTGATGAATGTGGATTTAAAGCAACGAGGGAGAGAGCTCAGGCAGCAGTGCAGATTTCAAAATCCATCTCAAAGCATGCAAATGAATGTAGTCAGTGAGCTGAGAGGAAGCACAGACGTACCTGACGTGAACCCTGCTTCATTCATAACGCCTGAGCAAGAGCAGGGTTTAACTGATAAGGGTTTTTGAGGTGTGAAATGAAGAAGATAATTATTGGCTCGAATCTGCTAAGAGCTTAAATGTTTTGAGTTTGTGTTCAGGATATTTAAATTTGACCTTTGCATATCTTAAAATGGTTACAAGAATTAAAAACTTTGATAGGCTGTATGGAAGATTTTCTCTTTTAAAAAATGGTTCAACACAGCGGGAAATGCAGTACATGTGTTTACTGTCTTGCTTAGTGTTCAATGAGATCAACAGGTCTCTGTATGGCAAATAATATGTTTAGCTTAGCTTAGCATAAAGACTGGAAACAAGGGAAAATAGTAAGCCTGGCTGTGTGCCATAAATAAAAAAGTTTTATGAAAATTTATCTGAAAGACTATTTCTTAGTTAGGCACAGTTGCCAGGCAACTAGTGGAGATTTCAGGGAATTACTGGTCCCAGTGAAGGTATTGTCTTGGCATATCAATCCCTATGAAATGTTCTTTTTAAGCTTGTTTTTTTTTTTAAACTAGCTGTTTTTCCTTGCTTCCAGTCTTCATGCTTAGCTACGCTAACTGGCTGCTGGCACCAGCCATGCATTTACCATTCAGTCATGCCAGTGGCATTGATATTCTCTCGACAAATGGTGAATAAGCATATTGTTGAAAATGAACTCGAGACTTAAGACGTTGTTTCCTGTTGGTTACAATCCTCTAAGTGTTCACACTAAATATGACAAAGAAACAAAGGGGTAAGTATGAGGCCATATGGACTGACAGGACCCATTGTAGCAGATGGGCTGAGTCAGATTAATTGTAGCTTCTGAAATCACACTGGTGTCACATATTTATTCCTTATTGTTGCTATGCTCCACACCATATGGTGTAAAATCACCATAAGGACATGTTCACACTTGCACCAACTCCTGTTATTTGCTTTGCATCTTAAGTCCTGCTACTGGAAACCATGCGTTTCCACTTCTGACTCAGTGTCACCTAAAGCCTCTATTCAGGTCGAAGCTCATGCTGTGTTAACTCAAATCTGACCTTCTGCCTGTACAAACAGTGTGATTTTATTTGTGTCTTAGCGTTTGTGATGCTGGTCAAACACAGGGAATCGTCCCTGACACAGCATAACAATAGACACTGACAAATGTTTTTATCTTGTTTGCTCTACATGCTAATCATGCTTTGCTCATACCACGCTGAGCTTATCTCCTAGTCCGTTAAGCATGATCCATCACCACCTGGTTCTGCACCAAGTGTGAATACATTTCACTGGACTGAGTTCGGTTGTGGCCAAACCTTAACATGAAAACAGGGCAAATATGTGGGATGAAAGCTGCTTATGTCATTGCATCAGCTCACAAACTGTATAATGTGACACAACCCTACAGACAACCTTTTTTTTAATCATTATACCATCTCATCCTCTAATCAAGCCAGTTCAGCCAAAAAGAAATTAAATGAATAATCTCTTTGTGATTTACATAGATCCACACATTTAATAAACGAATGAATAAATAAGTAATTAAAATCACCTATATGGACCAAAAAGATTCAGACTTGCACTCCTTCTTTTTTTACTTCAACCCCATGATCCTTTGCCTTTGTAACACGTATGCCTCCGTTTGGCAACCTGAGGCTGGAACCGCCTGCACATTGAAATCACAAAGGGAAAAACTAAGAAAGTAATCGTCCCTTATTGAGCTCCCTCACATCTTCTGACAAACTGCCCAAAAACAAGCCAATGAAACAGTGAGCAAGCAGTGAAACCTCATGTAGTAAACTCAAACGACGACAAACAGTCATGTCTACTGGTGATGAATGACTGAACCTGCTTTCATTGAGGGGATTGACAATGTCTGGTCACATAAGATATAACATAATAAATAATAACATAATAAATAGCAAAGCTCTCTGTTTCATTACTTTTATTCATGTAATAAACTTCAAATGTCAATTAGATGGTAATGTGCTTGGGAAATAAATGATTTGAATCTATTTACATGTCAATAACTTGTTACTCTTTGCATAATTCTCAGTGCAGTATGTCATGTGACATCCAAATACAGCAATATACAGAATGTTGTTGAGCTGAAATATAAGACAAATGGATACTAATATAAATAATAATGAAAGGAATATGACAAGTTTTCAAAGGCCTTGAAAATCTATTTAATCCTCGTATGGTGTTCGGGTCTGTGGGAGTCTGAGTTTGAAAAAATGATTAATCGTATCATTTTTCTTTTGATAAAGAACATGAAAACGGATGAAATCGGGTCCACAAACCCGAACACCATGCAAGGGTTAAATAACTTGTTTTGTTCAATGGAAAAACAGGAGGAAGCTGGTGGCTCAACAGTCGTCTCTGGACTTCCTGATCCAGTGAGGACCGGACTTCAGAGGAAGCCTGTTACAGTCGACCAACGTGCATCACTAAGATAATGAATGTTGGCATGTAGCATCTACAGAGACCACCGTAGCCTCCAGCAATACAGCTCCGGGACGTCTAAAGGAAGCTCTTTAACTGCTCTGCAGGACCCCAGGTTCCAATCAAGGAATGTCTCAATCTAAAAAAAAGCCATCAGTCTGCCGAGGAGTAGCAGTTCATGCATTGTGGGATCCACATGTCAACCATTATGTAAAAGCATATGGCTTCATCTTCTGAAAAGGTCAAACCAACAACATTATACTCAGGGGTGTCGACACTGCTGTCAGCGTTGATCTTCACGTTCCGTCTGCTAAACCGCATCTACAGGTCAGAGGAAAGGCCGAGACGGCAAGATCCCTGGGAAACAGTGGTGATTGTGATGACGAAGAGGAAACGGGCACAGCGGCACTCAAAGTAAGATTACACCTGAATAATATGTGTATGGACATTATATATACTTCAAATATACTTTGTAGAAAACAGGTTATTATCTCAGTGTTTGAAGCACAGTTGAAAGAAAACTTTGAGAATGTTTTTTTTCCCATAAACAGTTATTGTCAACATTCATTGTCAAACTTTACAAGTTGAATGCATTTCCTCCTTCACAAAACATTTGCAAAACCAAAAGAATCCTACATTGATGACATCCATGTTTTCTAGGTAGCAGTTTTCCTTTTCTTATCTGCCTTTGTTGGCTAATTGCTTCAATCACAAGCACAAGTGTTCTTGTGAGTGTGCAATCCATAAAAAAAGAAAAAGAAAATGGGGACTAGCTGTCAAACAGTTACTACAGTGGTTAAACACACACAGTAGCTTCAATTGAGTCATTAAAAAAGACTGCATTCTGAATTTGATGAATGTTTGAATAAGAAGAGTATATTTGAGTAGACTGGCGTCGTATCAATTAGAATTCTTCAGACAAGTTTAGCATACGAGGCTTTATGCTTTTTTCTTTTGCTGTGATTTTAATGTTAAAGTTTCATTTTTTTTAGTTAAATGCAAAGTTTCTCTCATACTGTATCTGTCCGCTCTGTCATATTGTACTCCAGTGGGGAAGTTAGTGCATCAAGCCAATAAGTAGCCCATAATCTGTTTTAAACAAATAAGATATAACATGTTAAGCAGTGAGCTTTAGAGGTGTTGGTTGGCGGATATGTTCTCTGAGCAGCACCAGGCTAGTTGTTTCCTCCGGCTTCACTAAGCTGATCATCTCCTGGCTGTAGCTTCACACTTAGAGAGCAGCTTTGAGAACTATTCCTTTAAAACCCTTAAATTAATTATATACTGGCATTAACTTAAAAAATCTACCACTGTTGGTCTACTGCTGCCTTGATCAGTTCAATTAGTTGATCTTATCGTGTGACCTTACTGTTTTAAAAGGGTCCAAACAAACATGTTAAAACACTAAAGTCACAGCACCAAACCAACAAATCCTGTTTTCTGTGACGTCAGTGGAGTCAGGCGGCTTTGAAGAGACTGATTCTGGTCACTAAAAGTGGGATCTTACAGGTTTACCTCTTAAGGGATCTTTCATATAATTTTGTCAGACGTTTCAGATATATGCCACTGAGCCTGTCGGGGGCAAAAACAAGCATTTTTAGTGGACATACCTCAGTGGGCGATGTTGCCCCAAAGGATTACATGGCAGCCATTGCTCAGCTGCTGGCTGAGGTGATCTACTGGACCACTTCCAAAACCACTTAGACCACTTTGTACCTACCTGTCAGTTCAAAGAATTCACAGGAATAGAATAGAATAGAATAAAATAGGATAGAATATCTTTACTGCCAAATTAGTCTTTGGCTCAGCAGACACAAGCAACAACAGCATAAGAAGCAAAAAAAAGTCAAATTACAACAGTTCATGTCAATGTCAGCGGCTTAGATCTCAGCAGTCACCTGCTAAATTGAGGATATTGATTTCATTTGGGATAAAGGACTTCTTAAATGTATTTTTAAAGGGACTCTATAATGCCTCCTGGACCTCAAGAGCTCAAACTGGCCAAAGAGCGGATGAGAGCTGTCTGTCAGGATGCTTCTCACCTTCTTCCTCATTCTCTCTGTAAGCAGCTGAGTCAGGGGCTCAGGGGTTTGCCCACTATTTCGCTCGACATCGACACAACCCTGGATACATCACATGCCTCTAATCAACATCGACTGTGCACTGGATCATTTTTCGGCCTTTTGCTTTCCCTCTGTCACTGTGCACCGACTTCAAATGAAGCAGAATATATCAGTTTTACTTCTGGTGGAAAACAGGGCTGTGTCCAGACTAATTTCTTTTAGAATTTTACTGCCTTATCCGTTGAGACAGCGGTGGTTGGTGAGACAGCTCCATTCCAACGGCTGTTCTCCCACTTATTCATCTGCTTATGCCATCGACCCTGTTCACCGCATTGTGCTGTGGAGCCAATGGAATTATAGATGGAAAAGCGTTACATTGGAGAGTCCCATACTTATCATAGCAGACTCCAGAAGCAGATAACAGTAGATAAATGACTTTTCCTTAAACAGGTGTTTGCAGCTTAGGGTCAGCTGACGCTACGATGGCAAGTTTGTGTTTTCCTGAACAGTAAAGATAGCTGAACTGGTTTGTACACTGTGACCTGACCTGCAGAAGTTCTGTTTACAAAGAGAGGAGGAAAGAGCTTGAGCAGGGATAAATGTCAGAGAAAAACAAAGAACAAAACAGAGAGCAGAGAGGAGAAGGAAAGACATCTGAGACAAAGAAGATGACAGACTTGTGTGAAATGAGAGCGGTGCTCAGCTGAGCAAAACTAACACAAAGCACATTGACAGACACGCGTACACATTCCTGCACAATTTCTGTGTCACACTGAGCCTCGCTGTGTGAACACAGGCTAGAGCTTTAGAAGCTGACAACATCACACACCCTACTAGGCACACAGTTATTCCTCTGACTGCTAAGCACTACCGAACTGAATCTGCTGTGGTTGTCAAACACATTGTCGGAGGCCAAGGGTGGGTCACAGGGAGGCGAAAATGCATCAGATGGAGAAAGCGCTATCTGAAGTTCCTCACAACACTTGACAGTACGCAGGTAAAAGCTTTATGTGCTGCTAAAGCATGGGCAGATAGGCAGAATGAGTTCAGATTGGTTAGATCACCTTTGTAAGAAGAAAAAACGCTATTGACATTTTGTTGCCTTTTGGCTTTTGGCGATGGCCCATCCCACATGGTCACTAACGATATGCACATAAACACATATTCAGTTTAAAACCATGACAATTACCTAATTACCAATTACCAAACCTACTGGAACCTATTTTTATGTGAATTTGTCCAAAAATGCCTTCTTTTTTTACTGCCTTTGACAACAAGTATCAAACGTACAAAGGCTTGACTTTACCCCACATTTAGTCTAAAAC
The DNA here is from genome assembly GCF_042242105.1 of Pempheris klunzingeri. Lineage (NCBI taxonomy): Eukaryota > Metazoa > Chordata > Actinopteri > Acropomatiformes > Pempheridae > Pempheris > Pempheris klunzingeri. The sequence continues at coordinate 548,266 of NC_092024.1, forward strand.
CAGGTTTTCCTATTTAAAGCTGCGATACAACAACAACTGCTGCACTTCATTGAGGAAAAGGCTTCCAGATAACATCTAAATGTTAGTAACCACTGTATACAAATACCTAAAGTCTCTCTCATTGTTGCCCTTAAGATAAGATTTGTTAGTAATTTAGTGATTGCCCAGGGCTGTGGTAAAAAAAAAAGATAAGAACACAACTGAAAGTATATGTTGATGTAAGTAAGGCAACTAAAGGATATGTACTATAACACAGCCAGAGGCGCATATTTGAGATGAAATTACAGATGATACTGTAGATAAAGCTTTCTCTTACTGATGCAGAGCTCCTGTTTGTTTTGTAACCATTCTTGTGATTTTGAATAAGAGCAGGAGGTGTCTGCAGTGACCAGTCTACTAATGTACTGCAGTCTAAGAGCATGCCATTTCATGCATTCTGTGTCACATGTGACCAGTGTCTCAAGTTGGATCCAAGTGGGATTTAGGATTTGAAGCTTATTCTCCGTTGCCCTCAGTTGTTGAGGATAAAAGTGTCAACTGATCGCCTGAAATGTAAATGTGAAATGGCTCTGGCTCTAACAAGCACAAAGCCATTGCAGCTTAGCTGCATAATATGTTTAAGTAAAGAACACCGCAACACTTTAAATAACTGCTCTCCGTGTATTCTAATGCACTGAGCCCATTACACTTGAGTTTGGGACTTTAAATGGGCCATGGACCAAACAGCGCTGGTTCCCCAAATGATTACAGTTGTAATGTCTTGTAATGAGCCTGTGTCCCACGGTGGGACTGTTTTAACAGTATTTATTATTTTGCCAGCACGGCTGACAGGAAGATGGGTAGCTGCTGTTCAATATTTTATGGATTTTCAGTGTAAATACATCAAATACACCTGTATGCAAGACACATTTTTCATCACTAACTTTGCTTTAACTTTGCTGAGCAGAGAGTAGAGATTTTTGCCATGTGGCAGTGCAGCTCTAAGGATGGCAGTGTTTGTTGGTGGGTTGGTCAGAGCACCACTTTGGTCGAGACTGAAATATCTATGGGACAGACTGCCATGAAATGATGTTCACATATATCATATAGTCATGCATATTCTGGCACTGATGGTCAACATCAGCCTGGTTCGATGTGCCTGAAGACATTTTAATGCCACCTCAGATGCTTTCCATCAAATGTAAAGAGATTGCTCTTCTCTGAGCTCTCCCTCCCTGCTGGTAAAATAGTTGCAGTATACATGTTGGTTTTATCCTTTCCCTTCATCTCCCCGTGGCTCAGCAACAGTAAGTTACCTCCACAATGGAAAATAAATGATAATCCCAACAGTAATCTGACAAATAACCTGACATTACAAGCAATTCTGCTTCACTGTCTGTAATGAATCATGTCAGGCTGTAGTGGTTTTTTGATATGCACTCACTGCAAATAGAGAGTGACACACACTTGTGGTTGTTGCAGGCTGCAAAATGAAAACAATATGATTTCATGCTACAGTAGTCCATCCAAAGGGTGAAATAAAAAGAGTTTCTACTCAATATCACAAAATGTAAATGCATCAGAAAGGGGTTGATAGCGGTGTGGATCACCCATCACTTGGTCAGTAGAATCCACTTTTCTGCCTGCAGCTGAAGAGTCTGCTCTGTGGGGCTGTACTTAGACACAGGAGTGCTTTCAACTAAAGGCTTATGTCAGCACACTAATGCTAACCATCTTCACCGTCACGTTAGCCCGCTAACATCTGCTAATTAGCACTAAAAACAAAGCACAGCTGAGGATGATGGGAATGTCATTAGTGTCGTGGGTATTTTGTCAGACACCGAAAGTGCTGACGTCAGCTTTTAAGGAAAAGTTAAGGGTTCACCAAAGTTATTACTGTTGAACCTGTGGGTGGTTGTTGAAAGCCTGTTTTATTATAGGGAAATATACTTTAACTTTTATTATAGTAATGTTAAATGCCCCTGGTTATATGCACTAAAACACAACACCTTCATAGCAAACAGCATCTAATTTGCTAGGACAGACTGAGACAAACCATTGTAAAATGTGCAGGGCTCCAGTTCTGTGCATCATCTCTTATTCCACGGTCCTCTGAGTGTAAAGGTTTCACGTGTTTCTGAGCTATAAAGCTGCCGACAGCAGCGAACAGACAAATGCAGCCGCTGTAGCGCCTTCAAACTTCACTACATTTTTGTTTGAATCTTTTTATTTTCCAGCTTTGTTACTGAAATACAGTCGCCACTATAGGAAATGAAGCGAGGGGTTTGGATTAGGAGCAGCGGAGCTTCGCATTATCACAGTAACTGCATTCATTCTTCTGACAGCCTTTATACTGTAATATTTCAACGTGGACCAAGCTGTGGACTGACACACTGACCAACACACTACACGAGCATCTACAGAACACACAGCATCCAGTCCTCCAGATGAGGAACAATCTGTTTGTCTACGAGCCAAATAGAAGGTAATTTACTCAGGTGATGTGCACAATTCATCTTTAAGGATGTCGTTCAAAATTCTAATATTCCCTCAATAATCTCTCTTTTTCTCTCTGTTGCTCTCTTTCTCTCCCTCCCTCCCTCCCTCCCTCCCTCTCTCCCTCCCTCTCTCCCTCCCTCTCTCCCTCTCTCTCTCTCTCTGTTGATAACAACTTTAGAGGCAGTGCTAACAAGCCAATAGCCAAGTGCCTGCTGGGAAGTAAATGAATAGCATTTACAGTCTGAATTGCTGAGTCTCAGTGCCACTGTGCCACCAAGAGATGAAGCAACACACACACACACACACACACACACACACACACACACACACACACACACACACACACACACACACAAGCTACGTGCAAGCTAAAGTACACACACACACCTAAATGCAGGCAAGTGGAAGTACTCATATACACACGGGGCATGTAAACTAAAGTTTCAGCTGACAACTTCTCACTTGCTGAAAAGTTTCAATGTTCACACTCACACACACACACACACACACACACACACACACACACACACACACACACACTCACCCACTCACACACTCACACACAAACACACACCACATTCGAGCCTCTTTAGCATTTTACAGTCTGGCTGGTGGAGCAGCTAACTAGCTCCCTGCTGAGTGAGTGTGTGTGACTGAAAGAGAGTGTTTGCTAGGTAATTTTCTCATAGAATCCTGATTAATGATGTATTCAGTCGAGTATTTCCAGCACTTTCTGTCTGTCTCCGTAACTTCACTCACTCCGTCAATCTCCCTAACTGTTCCCTCTCTCTCTCTCTCCCTCACTCGCTCGCTCTCACACACACTCCCCCTTTCTGCCTCACCTTTGCTCTCACAAATGGGGTGTTATCCGTTGAACGATGGGGATGAGCATTAAAATACCCAGAGTCACGGTGAACCTACAAGGCGTCGAGGATAGAAAGTGTAACGCTGTTTGTCCTCTCTCTCTCTCTCTGTTCTCTCTCTCTGTCCTCTCTCTCTCTCTCTGTTCTCTCTCTGTTCTCTCCCTCTAATGAGCATCATTAAAGGCCACATTCACAGTGCTCCTAACAAGACAATATTAAGCTTTTCTCTCACACCATGAGACACCATGTCGGTTCTGTGTGCAGGAGGACTCCTTTTGTTCATTTCACCGACGTGTCCTGGCTCCTGTTGCTTATTAATCACTAAAACACGCAATAGAAATACAGAGATAATAGACAATAGAAAGCTGAAGATGTGCGCTACTTTTTTTCTGAAGATCAAATGAGGAAAGACGATATAAAAGATACTATAAAAGATTATATGAAATATAATGATGCATCCATTTTTTTCAGGAAAAACTGTTTTTGGACGTATTTGTGTAAGTTTGAAGTTTGTCTGTGGCTGTTTCTCATTTTAGTGGTTGACCTGTAAAAATTCCATATCTTACGTTTTTGACCACCAATTCCAAACCGCCTGTTCCCGTGAGATTCTCGGTGGGTCCCCCCCTCAGCAGCCCTGTTCTCTGTATGTTACCACATTATTCCAATCAACCAAAAGTAACATAGACTTCTTATCACAGATAAGACTGAGCTCACAGTTTCTTTTAGCCACATTATATTTTGTATTCCAGTTGACGTTAAAACACATTTTTGATGAAAAGCAGTTGGAGTGTTATTTTCATTGGATAGTCATTGTAGCGCTTGATGGAATTTGTTGACCTTCGTACAGCAGGCTGATGAAACATCTATTCTGACAATGTGATTGTCCAAGATTAGTCCAAACCTATAACGACTGTGAAAGAGAGGGATCTTGTATAATTGCATTACTCAAATTAAATGTCCGTCTTCTGCACCTTAGGGCTTTAAATCAGGCCTCCTAAATATTTCCACTGGGCCTTTTCATGATGACAATAACACCAGCACATTAGTTCCCTTGGACGAGAGCCTCTGTGTCCTCATGCAGGGCCTGGGCTCAGCAAATTGGACAATCTATGATGTGCATAATAAGTCGGCCTTTTGCACACGCTGAAGTGCCCCTTTAAGGATTCAGAGGCAGGAGAATTAAAGCACAATTAGAGTTGTGCTGAAGTGTGAAGATATTATGTTAATGCACACTCTCCAGAAAAGTGGCATTTTCAAAATCCCTCTAATTTATTTGTAATTATGCAGCATTGTGGTTGTTGCAACGTATGGTAAATGGTAAGTGGTCTGTATTTGTATAGCGCCTTTCTAGTTATTTCAACTACTCAAAGCGCTTTACATGACATCCTCATTCACCCATTCACACATCAATCATACAGGAGAAATGTAATTTGGAGGAGACTATTCTTTCATACTCATTCACACTCTGAAGCCATGCTTCAGGAGCAAGTTGGGGTTCAGTGTCTTGCTCAAGAACACTTCGACATGTTGACCCATAGGAGCTGGGGATCGAACCCCCGACCTTCTGATTGAGGGACGACCCACTCTACCACTGAGCCACAGCCGCCCCTAATCTCAGGTCTACATATTTTATCCTGCTTTCTTCCGTTGTGTCCCTGCTCCGTTCGGGCTTTCATTTCATTCTTTTTGCTCTCTCTTTCGCTTCGTCTCCCCCCAAAAAAAACATTATAGAAAACAACTATAGTTAAATGGTTCTACAGCAGGTGAGGACCCACAGCTTTAGGGGAGGCTGCTGCTTTGTGACCCATCACGCCCTTTATTTCCTTTTTTACCTTTTCTGTCCCAAATGGGATTTTAATCCCAGTGTACCGAATCCCAATTGGCTGTTTTACTCTCTGTAGCTGCTCCTGTTCATCTCTTTAGTATACAATACATGTAGCAATAGTATGAATAGTAATAGTACTTAATGGTGTAGTTTGCTATCATATTTCACTGTTTTAGTTTGTGTGTGTATGTCTATATATATATAAACAGTTTATATGAAAATATAGATATGACCAAAAAAAACAACATACAATAAGAGCAAAAATACTAAGAGAGAGCAATTTTCATTGTGTTGCAGTAATTTCAAATCACAAACAAATAAACAGTATATGATTATCCTGATTGGCGTAACACCAGCCAATCACTTCATGTCTCTGATTTGTATCACTTCATATCATGGCAGACCTCCTTGGCCAAAATGTCAGGGTTTTAATTTTCTCTAGTTAAGTAGACATCACTTTTCCTGGAGTGAGCGTAGCACCCATTCATTTTGGCGCCATTAAGAAAATCAATTCAGCACGCTTTGATTTTTATTTGAAGGAGCTGACAGCATGTACAAAATACTTAATACGATGTGGTTTTTAATGAGTGGACCGTCCTTAAATGTAATTCATCTTCAAGTGCACTTAGTAGCATAATCAGTGATATAAACTGTATATTTTCAGGAAAGTTGACGGAGGTTGTTTTTTTACATATGTTCTGCTTTATTAAAGGCATTGTCAGAAAACAGTTGTTTCTGCAGGTCATTAGGCTGTGGACATGAAAGGGTGATAAGCTGAACTTAATTTTAAATAATGGCACCACCATCATGTGAAAGCATTGCTTTCAGTAAAAGAACCTTAACTTACAAAATACCAGCAGTAATACAACTAGAGTACAATAAAAGGAAAGGATAACTGATACTCCTGTATTTTGAAACCGTGACCCTATTTTTACATATTTTGGGTGATCACCGGTGGGGACAAAAAAGTTTGGGACACAAACAGGCTTTGAAGAGGCTACAATGGTGTAATGTAATTCTTTGGGGCAACCAATCCATCAAAATACATCCAAAATTATAGTGCAGTTGCTGTGAGTTTTGTGTCCTAAAGAGTTAGTTTGGATTCAGACTAACCTGTGAAAGCACTAAAGTCATGGGAAGTAGACCAACAACTCCGGTGTTGTCTGATGTAAAGTTACTGTTTTTGTCAATGGAGTCTGGTGGTTTTGGAGAGAGCTGATTCTGGTTAAACAGAAAAGATTTAACAGGTCCGTCTCCTTTCCATAATGTTGTCAGGCACTCAGAATAACAATGTGAGCCTGAAAGTAGCAAAAGAAGCACTTTTAGTGGATTTACTTTGACAGGCAAGGTTGCCCTAAAGGATTACATTACAGCCACTGCAGTTTGTTCGTGGCTGCAGCCTGAGGAGATCTAATGGACCAATCCCTACATTTAAAAGTTATTTTCATAAAACATATACATAGTGATAAAACTCTTCTTGCTAAGTGTCACACACACTTTCTGTGGGGTGAGTGTTTCTGAGCAGGGCTTTTTGGAGCTCATTAAGGGACATCTAGGGTGTCATATCGAGTGCCCATCAGTTTTCCTGAGCCAACTTGTCTTTTAATACAGGCACTTTAAAAACTGAGCTCCACGGTCAAATTAAAACGTTAATTAAAAGCGCCACTGTTTAATTAACAGGTTATGGCACAAACAATACGTACTACACGTTTTGGCATCATTGCATTCGCACCATTAAAATAACCAGTTTGGCAAAGCAGAGGAGCAAATATGAAAGATCAGGGTGTGAAATGTGTCACACCTCCGGCTATATGGGTCCCATTCCTGTGTATGGCAGTTTGCGCTGTCGGGGAAAATTAAAACAGTATTACCATAAACACAATACTGAAAGAAAAACAGTGTTCTTGATGGCTCAGCAGATCACAACACACACACACACACACACACACACACACACACCTGCTGGAACTGACAGACTCTTTACTTTCAGAAAAACAAACGTCAGCTGAGCGGATGCACAAATGAGTCCGTTTAGAGGGGATGGATTTGGATGTTCAGACTCTCTCACTGACCTCTGTTGCACGTCAACTGTTCTCGTACAGGAATAGGACTGAACAGTGGGTTTTAAAGAGGAGCTTCTATATGGACAGATATGTAGACAAATCAAACAAACACCCCACAGTTGGTTTTCCACTTATCACATTTTTTTACGGCCGCATGTCACACTGAGGCAGCCTGCAGAAAAACTGCAGAAAATACTTGTACAGTCGGCAGATGGAGACCAGAAGTGACTCCAGCAGTCAACATCTCCAAATATCTAATATGGATATTGTTATATTTCTGCAAATTGACTACCATATAGCTTTGTGTTTATCTCCAAGCCAGAAACATACACCGTACATTATGTATACACTGGGTATATACACATTATGTTTACCACCTGAACAATGGCAATGTGTAGGAAGTCTGAACCTCACACCACACTGTGCTAACATAACATAACTTTGTGATACGAACAATTTCAGCCTGCTTTAAACTGATATCTGATTTCACAAACAGCATCGTGAACACGTCTCCAATTATTTCAATTGTTTTGCCACTTTATATTTGAAATGCTATAAATGAAGCTCTGTCCATTTAGCCATCCATCTATGGAGCCAACATGGTCATGGAGACAACACTGGGATGGATGATGTGTCTTCTGAACTCCAGTGTAAAATATAATGCTGACATGTATAACAGTAAGACTCGACTGTATGTCAAGCTTCTCAAACTATTTATAGTGATCAATGATGGTTTCAAACATTATTCTGAATGCTGCTGATGTAGTTTAGCCCAAAGGTTTCCTGCATCATTTAATAGAGGATGTCATGTTTTCATATATAATGAAACCAATTGAAGGCAGTTAGGTGACTCTCTTGGGTACTCTTTACCATAAACTGCCTCTGTCACACACACACACACACACACACACACACACACACACACACACACACACACACACACACACACACCTATGGTGCATATTAAGATGCAGGACAAATTGGTCAGCTAATCAGATCCATCAATTACTTCCTGTTTCTCCACTTCACTCCTGCCCCTTGCGGGGTGTATGACACGGTCCGCACTGGTGGGTTGAAATGTCACCTTCATTAAGCTGATCCACAATCAATAGCCGGGCTCTGATGTGGTCCCACAGCGGCCAATCATACAGCAGAGGTCAGTACGGGGGAGAAGACGCAGGCAGAGTTGTCACTTTATCTTACTAAAAACACATTTTGCTGGAAATGGAAATGGAAATCGATTTGCTCTACATTAGTATAGTATACATCTACGGAGGCACGTTGATGGCTAATAAAACATTAGGATCAGTTTTCTCACAGCTTAGTTCCAGGAATTCCTAATAAAACACCTTGATAACCGCCTCACACTGAGATTATTGTGGCTGAGTTCAATCAAATTGTTGTTCAGGGTCTCTTTGTCCCGACAGAACATCGGGAACAAAGTGTGCAAAGTATTCAAACTATTTATTTCGACAGTCTGGCTTCAACATTTGTTGAGGAGAATTGTGAATGATCTTTCTGCTGATGTGCCACAGTGAGGTTTTACTGGCCCAGCGTTCTGTTGGGGCGAGCAGAGAGCTGTCTAACGCCACAGGCAGCTCATGTAAAATACCAGCTGTGACTTTACTGGCTGGACTGGGCTGTCCTGCTGAATGATGAAGCCTGTCTTATTCTATTCGAAATGTAATGTGATTTTACTCTTAATAACATTCGTATATATGTTGTATGTGTGTGTAGTATGAAGGGACTACAGCTTGCACTTTGTGGTGAAACCCCGTTTTGTAAATATGACAAATAAAATGCCTCCATACCTACCTTTTCTGTGTAATGTGGTATGACTAAATTATGATTAGAACATCATGTTTTAGGTCATAATTAGGTAAGACTTGAAGATTTACTAACAACAGATACCGAACAGAAAACTGATTAACTGTCAAAAAAAAAGAGGGAAAATCACCATATATTATGTGTAGATGCAGTTTTGATGGTAAAGTGAGCCTGATATCAGTGAGATAAAACTATGGAGTGTGGAACAGAATTACATTTGAGTCCAGCACAGTCGGACTCCACCACTCGCTGTGAAATCTACTATACAGAGAGGCAATAACAGAATGTAAATGCAGTGAACAGCTATTGCTTTAAAATCTGCAGACCATTAGTATCAAAAACTGAGTTTGATTTCAGGAATATCTTCAGGATTAGAACTTTAAGGACTTCTTGGAGACTGATAGTATGGTCTGGATGATGAAACATCCGTACTTTTGTCAGCCTATTTCACCTTCCTTACCTTATCAACAAAAACTGTTTCCCTGCCACACAAGTTGCTCCTGCATCCATCATCACTGAATAGAAAGTCAACATCACAGCCACTTCATGAGCTGCATTCCCTCCATTCACACAGGGTTCCCCACCCTCATCGATACCTAACAGGAAGCACACTGGCACAGCTGAATGGAATGCAGCCACAGAGAGAAATGCAGCAGCAGTTTTCTACACTACAACGTTTGTTTTAGTGTTGATTTAACTTTAACCTGTGTACTTCCTTTAATTAAGTTAAGCTGGTATAAAGTAATTCTTGGCTGAACTCCTCCTAAAGCTGCGTTATGTCGTACGTCTGCACCTCCCCTTCGTGACGGCTGGACTCTGATCCCTCTCTGAATAAAGCTAATCAGAATCTCCATAACAGAATCTGAACCGAGCGCTCAGGTGTGAAACAGAATCCTGCACTGTTAAATTGAAACAACAAGATATAGGAAATCATTTGCATTCTCAGCAGTCAGGTCACTGTGTGTGCTTTGTGAGGAGAAAAGGCAGGCTCAGTCCGCAGCACAACTTAATGCTTGTGTTGAAACATAAGTTTCCTTTTCCTCTGCAGAGGTCTAGTCTCTAGTTGTGTGTGTGTGTGTGTGTGTGTGTGTGTGTGTGTGTTTCCCTCTGTAATATTCTGTGGTTGACAGGTTGAGTCTTCACATGATCCTATTAGGACACACAGCAGCTGCCTCAGCTGCAGGCTTACACACACACTGCAGATGCCCTTCCTCTATGTTGTTACTCATCCTCACCATAAATGCTCTATTTAAAGTTTTTGGAAAAATAGTCTTTGAAATTCAAACATTTGTTAAAAACTTTAACAAACCAGCCAAGCACTTTAAACCAATCTTTTATAAATTATTGCAGCTGGAATGAAAAGTAAATGAATTGAATCTGTGGAGCCAGATGCATGTCAGCATTAAGACAGTACACCTAAACAGCAACGTGTCGCCGTCGTCACTGTGAGCATATTAATGTGCCTGAGTGCAGCCTCACAGAGCCAGAAGCATGACTAGAGACTCCTAGTGCTGTCTCCACACCGTACACACTTGTCATTTAATCATTCCTCAGTTTCACACTGGCCATTAGGAGCTCCCCCAGCAGTGCTATAAGAAATCAGGGACAAAATCCATAGTCTTTGTTCTGCGCACTCTAAAGCTCAGCTGAAGTCAATATGAGGCCCCACCAGTCGGACTTTTCTAAATCAAGGCTCTATCATCCATATTCATGTCCTTTCGGAACAAAATTCCTCCTTTAAGTTTCCCTGCAGTTATTTCCGACTGAGCCGCGGCATGTTGGCTAATTACTGACACACAACACAATAAACCTGAGGAGAAATAATAGGATGACGATACGTGATTCATTTTGCTGACTCTGACTGCTGATGGCCCGTAATGACTTCAGTTAAACTTCAGAATTTCAATTCAGAAAGAGGCCTGTGGATCCTATTCAACATGAAAATAGAAGGAGTGTTGTATTAAGATAAACCTGGGAAAAAAAAGCCTTTATCTTTAGATAACCTGCACTTCCAGTAACTCCCAGTGATTTCTTTTTTCAGTGGAACAACCAGACATTGAACTATTTATAGTGAGTGGAAATAATTTGAGCTCAGAGGTGCCAATCTGTTCAACCCTTGGAGAGGTACATCATTGTAAAAGGTGAAGAGGCCTTGTATGTAAAATGACTGGAGGCATGTTAAGGGGGTTGGGGGGTGGGGACGGGTTGGCAAACAGCAAAACAAGGAAAGAACAAAGACGACCAAAATATCACTGGAACCAAAGAGCATTTCTGAGGGATAAAATGAAAATTGCTTTAATTTACTATGCATAACAACTCATAGGGAGAGCACATTACTAATTCAAAAGGCATCACAAAGGCTTCTGTGAAGTTATTCAAAGAAAGCATTACTAATTCAATCAGCATTACAAAGCCCCGTGCAAAACACAGCATGTAAAAGTCGCGGTGTGAAAACTTACGTTTCTATTCTTCTTTATTCTTTTCCTGAAAAGCAACATATGCCGTATGTTTTCTCCACATAGTCTGTATGTCTAGGGACTGACAGTACGGCGTCATGGGGCCGTGAGAGGAACCATCCGTCAGAGGCAGTGCACTACATAAAAGCACCAAGATGATGCACTAAGACTGATGCTTATATGAGAGGAGGAGCCTCTGCTATCTAACCCGTGTTAGGTGGTTATAGTGGCATACAGAGGTGGACGGGTTTCTCTTGGTAAACTGGCTAATCTTCTGTGCTGGAAGAAATCTGCAGTTTGGTGAGTGTAGACAGCATTCAGCTCCCCGCCAGCTGCTTAAGGATATCCATGATGGGGCCAATGAAGGTTTGCCTGATTTACTGCACTGAAAAGAGATTTGCAAATTCAACACCTTGCTAATGCATTTACTGTCAACTGACAATTTGGAACGATTAGACCTGGTCAACACTGGGCTGGATCGTTTTAGGTGTGTTCAACCAGACTTAAGTTTAAACCTAGACCACTAATGTAGGGTGACTTTCACCCACGGGATTTTAATTGTGTTTCATGTGTGTCATATTTTCTTTTTTTATAGAATTTTTCATTAACGATTCCCTAATTTTTCACAAATTTTAGAGCCTTTTTTTCGTTTTATGAGATGTTATATGAGGGAAAATAAAAGCAGAGTACTTCAGTTTGCCATGTATTGTTGTACTTTAATATATTTTGATGAGAAGTATTTTTTTTCGGGTAAAATATACCTGACGTTAGTGATGGTGTTACTAACTGTTAGGTTAGTGTTCTAGGGTTAAATGTCGGACAGTCGGATAGTTTTCTCTGGTCCCCTGCCCAACCTGACCAGTGATGACATGTACAGCCGCATGTCATCATTTAACCGCTGGCTGTCGAGGTGGTGCCCAGCAAACAATGTGGGCTTCATAGACAATTGGCAGTCTTTGTGGGGAAAACCTGGTCTCATTAGAAGAGACGGCATCCATCCCACTTTGGACGGAGCTGCACTCTTATCTAGAAATATGGCGAAGTATATAAATCCTAAAACCTGACAATCCAGAGTCGAGACCAGGAGGCAGAGCTGCAGTCTTACACACTTCTCTGCTCCTCCATTAGAACAGTCACCCACCCAACATCCTATAGAGACTGTGTCTGTCCCCCGACCACTCAGATCTTTTAGATCTATTAAGTCCAACAGGAGAGGAGTTCAGCATCAACATTTAATCAGAGTTAATACCACTGGCACTATGAAACAGGACAGGAGAGTTAAATGTGGACTTTTAAACATCAGATCTCTGCCATCCGAAGCTGTTTTAGTAAATGATCTGATATCTGACCATGAAATTGATTGATTGTGTCTGACTGAAACCTGGCTACGTCCTGAGGAGTATGTTAGCCTTAATGAGGCCACTCCTCCCAGTCATACTAATACTCACATTCCCAGAGATTCTGGACGAGGAGGTGGAGTTGCAGCAATCTTTAACTCTAGTTTAATAGTCCAACCTAGACCCAAACTTAATTAGAACTCCTTTGAAAGTCTACTAGTTTTTCACACCCAACCTGGAAAACTCTAAAACCAGTGTTGGTTGTCACAGTGTACCGCCCTCCTGGTCCAGACTCTGAATTCTTAACTGAGTTTTCAGAGTTTTTATCAGATTTAGTCCTCAGTGTGGACAAAGTGATTATAGTAGGTGACTTTAATATTCATGTGGACAATGATAATGATGGTCTCAGCACTGCTTTTGTCTCACTATTGGACTCAATTGGCTTCTCCCAGAGTGTAAATGAACCAACTCACTGTTTTAACCACACTCTTGACCTTGTTTTGGCTTATGGTGTTGAAACTGAACAGTTAACAGTCTTTCCACATAACTCTATTTTATCAGACCATTACCTGATAACATTTGATTTCTTCCTACAGGACTATGTTCTATATGACAGGGAGGTCCTCACTAGATCCTTATCTGATAGGGCTGTTGCCAAATTTAAGGAGGTGATTCCTTCAGTATTTCAGCCACTGTGTCCCTGTGCTGTGGACAATTTTTTTTATGTTTGTTCATTTTGGGTAGCAGCAATTAACAGCGGCCAAATTTGACCCCATGGGTTCTCCAGGGTTAATGTTGAATTCCTGAATCGTTGGGTCTCTCTCTAATTAAAGAGTTTGGTCTAGACCTGCTCTTCATGGAAAGCGTCTTGAGATAACGCTGTTGTGAATTGGCGCTATATAAATAAAGATTGATTGATTGATTGATTGATGCATCTATATCAAGGTTGGCTTTTTTCCATCCTGCTAAAGCCCACTCTCCTATCATTTTTCTCCGAGGGTTATTATATATTAGGCACAGTCTTTACCTTTGGTTCAGTGTTGTTTGTATCACGTCAGAAACAGAAAAGTCATCTGTGGATAGTCATGGTGGTCCAATGATCATGAGCTTTACACCAGAGAGGTTCCCTGCCAGGAACCAAGAGTGCTGATCTGCAGCTCATCCTGCATATTACCAAATCTACAGATGGGGTGGAAAGAAGAAGCTATCAAAGGGAAGTAATAATTTCCCCAAGAAGATCAATGAAATATTAAAATTAGAAAGCCCTTCGCCTTTGCTCTTCTTACTGTAAGTGATTGATGTGTCGAAGGAGCTGAGGCTGAATTACTCTTTACTTTATTCAAGCAATACTAGTTGAGAATTCTACAAAGTCACTCAAAAATTCTTTGAACCTGTGCTCAGCACATTTAAAGAAAGAATACGGTTGTCTTCTCACTGCTCTGTTGCATTACTTATAATTTGGCTGGCAGTGGTGGACAGTTCACTTAGTAATTCCACTAGGTTTGCTAATCCAAGTTAGGCTCTGCTATTTTTATATTTTGCTTGTTCGTTGTCTTACCATGACTTTAATAAAAGACCTCTCTCTCTCCCGCTGTGTTTAATCAAAGGACAGGACTAGAGTGGGGATGTGACTCCCATCAGATGAAGGAAAATTTAAAAAATATTTATAAAATTCGATGGAGATATCATTGAGTGCCAACAGTTTGATTGGAGATTCGGGTGTGTTAGTTTTTTTATTTATCATAAACAATAACAACACATTTACCACATTGTCAAATAATTCAAAGTCATTAAGTCAATTCTCTGACTAAAAAAGGCGTTGGCTGATTGTTCCTACCCTACCGATACACATATGTCAATATATAGATGAAGACATAAAGAAACAAATCATGCTAAAACAACAAAGCCAGATCAGATTCCTCAGTGTTTACATCATTTGTACCTTTCAAAATATTTGTTTCTTTCAAAGTATTTTCTTACATTTACACATACTATTACATGCATTACTATATTATTTTATTTGGAACTATTCCATAATTTCACCCCTTTAACTGTCACACATAATTGTCTTACCGCTCTTTTTCAAACTTAAGATTTCCCCTGAATGGATGCCTGCTCTCCTTTATTGAAAACAACCCTGGGTTGGATATGATTTATGTGAGTTTTCCAACAGAGTTTATGGTCTATGATCACTCCAGAGATGTTGTTTTAATACTTTTTCACTATCAATAATAACAATTTCTTATTTGCAAATACAATACATTTTCTTTCACTTAGATTTAATGACAAGTTATTAGTATCAACCCACTTCTTTAGGGTTTTCAATTCCCCCTCAACTGTATCCAAAAGTTGTTTCAAGTTTTGTTCCCATATCAAAATTAGTGTGTCACCAGCAAATCTAACAATTTTTACACCTTACAAATATCATTTATACAACGTACAAAGATGTTTGGACACAGGTGACTATTTCTATGTTTTGAAGCAAAACTATTTATTTGAACATATTGATATTTGTTGTTAAGATAGCTCCTCACCCGGGAGTATGTTACTCCTCTTCAACCATATCTCTCCAGCTTCTTCATAACTTAATAATGTTATGGTATTACCGGCTCACGTAGCCTCAAGGCTCAAGCAGAGATGAGGGGTGGGCTGCAGAGGTCTGGTAAGCTTACTTTTCTCTCACTCCACAACACCACATTTTTTTCAATTTTCAAACCGATGCTGACTCAAGTGACACCACTTGAGGCATTTTTATCAGACTTCACACAGCTCCCCCTAGAGCCACGACTCTTTATTCAACTTTGTTCCGATATGTAGCCTCCCTAAGACCTGTAAACAGACTTTGATGTGTAAAATTGGTGGAGTTACGCTCAAAAACAGAATCTGAGATGTGTTCATAATGAAGCTTTAGAGTTGTGCTAAAGTATCTTAAAGTGTGGAAGTTGGGCTGACTGATCAAAGTAGAGTAACAAGTAATGTATCTGATTATTCTTGCTTGCAAATAATTAGGAAAGTGATATAATTAGTATTCATTGAGTAATATATAAAGAGTACCTGATAACACTGGTCAAGTCACCTGACGATGGCTGGTGCAACTCTTTTCATCATTATTGTCTTTTCATGGTCATGATTTCACATTAAGCTGCACGTTCTTTCACTCATTCCCATGTGTCTCCCCAACTTCCCTCTAATGTTTTGGAATTATTCATCAGTTGTTGGCAGTGGTAACCATCTTTGTCTTCCTTGACATAGGCACACAGCTTCCCTGCTGTCTGGCTACATGATTGTATTGTGTAACAGTTTTCCTTTTCCCCTCATAGGGCTGATTCAAATTCTGTTTGAAACTTGTTTTTATGGATAATTGGCTATCCTATGCCTAGACTTCAGTATGGACTAGTAGGTAGACTTACACATATTTAAAAGCCTGTACTGCAAATCAGGTGACTCCTACCAAAAGGCATGTTGCTATCACAGATGTCACAGATGAAAAATGTATTTGTGATAAGCTTCAACAAGCGTTTGTGCCCATTATGAAAATCCCCGTCGACCAGGGTGAAGTAATGAATGCCTTAAACTTCACTGGAAGGCATTGTGTGATTATAAATACTTTGAGTAAGTACAAAACCCAGCATGCCTCTCACTTTCTATCCAATTTTCTCCATTTCTCATAAGCCTTTTTGTCTGATTTCAGAGACAATTCCCTAACTCATGACTCTGCAGAGTAGTGACTGGTCAGGTTCTTCACAAGTGACAGGCAGTAAGCTTTTTTTCTACCGCCTGACAACTGCAGACCAGAGGCTGCATGCTTCTCACAGTGGTGCAGAGAGCAGGGCCCAACATTTCAGCCTCAGCCTCAGCCTGACCTGGCCGGATATCTTACAAAACATTCTTGCCAGAACCTGAGCAGATGCCCAAAGCCATTTCAACATCAAAACTCCCCAGTCAGTCTTCCTGCTTCTCTACTTCTCTCTCTCTTCCTCTCTGTCTAATGCATAAATACACACTACAAACACAGCAATAAGAGCACAGCCTAGCTTGTTGCTATATTAGAATACAATGTTTGCTGTACAGGTTGTGAAGTCTCATAAGGAAGATCTTTGATTTATCATATATAGATATATAAATGTAGATTTGATTTCACTTGACTTTGTCAACAAACAAATACCTAGTATGTGTTCGCATGCTTGGCCAGTACAACTAAAAATAAAGTGATAAATGGCTGAATATGATAATGCACAAGTTGTAGCCATCACAGTTGACAATGCTTCAAATATGGACATTATTAAACATGGATGCTTCACACACATCTTCAAGCCAGAAGTTGGGTGCCACAGAGTGGTTCCACAGATTCAATATCTGACCAAATGTGAAATATGGTCACAGTCTCCCATTCTGTACCTGAGTTATGACGTTAAATAATGACCAGAGAAGTGTTTTTACCAGAACATTATGATGTCACAGTGAAGCTGCTCGATATCATCATATGAAAATTTGTCATAATTAGAGTATTAGGTTGTGAGAAAAATGTGCTTTGTGAGGTAAAAATGACCTTGACAGCTCAACCTTGTGTCCAAGTCAGCATTTATGCCACATATAATGATATTCCCACCGGCTGTTTCTGAGACATTACATTCTCAAGAATGGGACGGACGGACGGACGGACAGACAGAGGGACACACAGCATAACTGAATCTGTAGGTCTCTGCTCCTCACGCTTCTATACTATAGGTCCCCACATCTCACATTGTTCCATTACAGCAGCCTGAATCCTGCTGACCTCAACAATTCGCTACACCTCACATTTCTCAAGCTGTGTGTTTGTGTGTTTGTGTGTGTGTGTGTGTGTGTGTTTGTGTGTGTGTGTGTGTTCCTGTTATCTCCCACGCAGTAATAACAGCTCTTTGGCCCCGAACAGAAGCCAAGAGCTAAGAGCAAAGCTATCATTGCCAACATAATAGTTTTATTTCACTCGGTGTTAGAGTGTGTGTATGTGTGCATGTTTCTTTTGCCTATAGTTACATCTAGTTTATCATTGATAAATTCATGTCCCTGAAACCCCCCACAAGCACTACAAGCAGGTAACTGACTTACTGCAATTGCTCACCCACCCACACTTAAATAGAATGTATTACGGTTATGGACTGTCTGCCTTTGGAAGCAGCACAGCCACTTCATGGGTGACTTCTAGGCAAAGGGAAGATGGATGTGGGTAGATGTACATGTCGCTAGATGCCAAACCTGATTTGCAGGCACTGATGACTCTATATTTGACCTTTTTCACCCTGAGTTTCCACAGCAACAAGTGCTTTTCCCGTCAGTAGGTCTAACATCTTCAGCTGTGACAGATGTAAATGTACAATAACACATCTTCACAAATTAATTCTCAAAACACAATTTTAACCGCACCTCATGGTCTTCCTCTGCAGATGCAGTTGCTTGATTGTGGAGATGGTTCAGTTGGTGCCATGTGACCTACGTGATAACATGTGGCTGTATATGAGAGGACCTCCTTCATCTTTCTCCACCTGTCCAATGACTCATGGTTGGTGACCTCTGACCTTTTTTTATCTACTTCTAGAGGTTTAGGTTTAGGTGTTGTCAGGACACAGCTGTAGTGTTTGGATAATCTAATAGGTTGGGCCTGTCATGCAAGTTAAGATAGTTAGTTAGTGAGATAGATGGTTTGATAGTAAGATTGTTAAATATTTTAGAAACCTGAAGAAACAACTCCTGTTTTTGGTCAGATAAAATTACTGTTTTTGTGAATGGAGGCTGGTGGCTTTGAAGCGAGTGAAGAGAAAGAGCGGATGTTAAGTGGTGAAAATATTCTAAACACAGTCAACAATTAATTGCTCATTGATCATTCTTGCTCAGTGGGGATGTTGGCAGAATGGTGAACTGTGTTACCATCATGGTTAATTAAAATGTTTGTCATTTGATATTTGACAGACTTATGCCAGGTTCAGTCTACACAATATTTTTTATCTGTTAAAATGATTATGTCAGATTAGGCTCCTTATGTTCATTGTGCTGGGTTCCTATTGGTAGACACTATGGAGCATGTTGTGGGATTTGTCATATGTGGAAAGAGAATATTCTCATATGCTGGTCTTTTTCTCAGGGCGCCATGGTTGTCATCCACTGTGATACATGAAATAAAATGATGATTTGTTACACCCAGCTTCCATTTTCATTTCCCCAACGCCCTACCTCTGACAAGTCAGGCTATTATTGGACAGATATCATGTAGTCTGGACCCGGTAACCTGAGCCCCTTCCTACTAATCAGTGTGATCCCTTTAGATTTAATTGAAATTGATGAAGAAAGGTTATCAGGAGGATATATCCTAGTCCACTAATCCACTTGCCTCAAAGCTGCATGTCCGCTCATGCAGTCACGATCATTGTGCTTCCCTCTTGGATATACCTCTCCTACTCACTCTAGGGGTATTGAATGTTTTCATACCTTTCTTTTGCTGGGAAACTTGTCACCATTGAAATCTGTTGTAACCACAATGAATCCAAACTTGAAGTCTGCAGGGGATGAGTGATTCATAAAGAAAAAAGTTGGAGCAAGTTTGTGGTTATGAATGTGTGTTTCCAAAATACAGAGAATTCCAAGTTATACGATGTTTTCTTTGTGTTTTCAGCACCGATGCACAGAACCTTTCTCTCCCTGCGGATACACGAATGGGTGGAGGTGGTATGGACTGAGTGAGGGCACTGGAAAAGGAATTAGTCAAACAATATGGTCCTGGTAGTAGCATTTGTTGTGAGATATTCCCTTTTACTCAAGGCACAGGGTTCACATAACTGATCCAAAGCTATAACAAATACCTTACATTAATCTTATATTATGAAGTAGGTTTGTGACGAGTTTGCCCTTAAGCTTATGTGTCTCTTACATAAAGTATGTGTGTATATGAGACGGAGAGAGAGAGAACATACAAACAGTGACTCACTCATTTTAAATGTCACAGGGTTCGCTGAGGTTAATGCATTGTCACATTACATCTAATTTATTTGTGAAATTAAGGTAGCTCTGCCCTTAAGACTAATAAGTGGAGTGCTCATCTGAATATCACCACGATCACTCCAAATGCATATGTTTCTTTTAAATGTCACAGGAGGTCACAACGTTTTCGCACAACTCAAAAAGAACTAATGCTTCAATAGCATTTACATAAAGTATGTGTACAAATTGTTTCAATTAAGCATAGCTATTTTATAGTGATTGAAGATAAAATTACAGTGGCTCACACAAAGGAAAATTATATACTTTTATCTTGAGGGAAATTACAGACCAGGACACAATACTAAATGCAGACAATTTTCACCCCCAGTGGCAAACAACAACATCCCTCTCCTGCTGCCCTACATTAAGTGTTCACCTTCAATGGAAAACAAACTCTGGCAAACTCAGAGGTAACTAACCCACTCGTAAGCAGGACACCTGGCTCATAAGACACAAGGACGATTTTCCCTGTGGAAACTATAACTATATAAAAAAAAAAGGGTTCTTCACAAGACAACTCTTCTACTTTTGTGAAATGTGACATCACTCATATGGTCTACAGGAATGCCCTTGCTGGTTGCTTTTACATGGATCTGACTGAATGGATTGCTGTAGAGTTTTGTGCAGGCATTCACGGTGCCCAGCAGATCAAGCCCACTGACTTCTGTTGATTTTTCCTCTAGCACCACTTGCAGGTTTACATTTCTGCGTTTTGTTGACAAGTCTTAACTACTGGATGGACATGTGCACGGATATCCATGGTGCCCAGAGGATAGACTCTGATGCTAAACTCTAATCAACTAATTATTCACCTTGTAAAACATTTAATCATTGACAAGATTGATGCAAATTTAGTGGAGACATTCATGGTTCCCAGAGGATGAATCATAATGGCTTTGGTGACCTTCTGACTATTCTTCTAGAACCACCATGGAGTTCACACTCGTGGTTTTGAGTGAAGTGACTCAAAAGCTATTGGATAGATAACCATAACATTTTGTACAGTTATTCACGTTCCCCTCAGGATGATCTGTCTTTATGTTTTGGGAATCATTCCTTCCTCAGCACTTTGGCTTGTGACCAAATACTTGAAAAACTAATGACACCTCCATCATTCTAAGCTGTAGATTATGTTCAGTGCTAATTAGCCAATGTTAGCTTACTAACATGCCAAATTAAGACATAAATATAACTGTAGACCTTTAGTGTTGTTAATGGTGCATTATCTGTTATAGGCTTTTTATATTAAACACTCCAACTGAATGCCTACTCCTGGACGAGGGCATATATTTCTCTTTTTAAAATGATTGGCCCATAAAAACAAAGTGTTATCAGCAGCAGGAAAAAAATAATAATAGAATATGAAAAAACAAATAGCAATGGGACAGAGGTTGATTGTCTGTCTCCATCTTCAAGTTTCTGAGTGTCAACATCTCGGAGAATCTCTCTAGGTGCCTCAGCACTTCATCCCTGGTCAAGATGATTCATCAGCATTTCATCCTCCTCAGGAGACCGATAAAGGTCAATCTGTCTCCTCAGATGCTGGTGAACTTCCGCCGCTGCATCATCGAGAGCATCCGTACCTTATGTGCATCTCAGCATGTTATGGCAACTGCTCTGTCTCAGACTGGAAAACACCGAGGAGGGTGGTGAAAACTGATCAATGCATCACCCGTTCCCTACTTTGCACCATTGAGGCTGTGCAGACGTCAAGGACACATCCCACAGACTGTTTGCCCTCCTCCCCTCTGGGAGGCACTACAGGACTCTCTGTTCCTGGACCAGCAGGTTCAGGACAGCTTCCTCCCTGCAGCTGTCACCCCTACAGTGATAGCCCTCCACCCCCGGAGACCCCCCGACACTCCTTTCTCCACGGACTACATTTTTTCCCTTTCAGCCTCCACCTGGACACCCCCACGCACACCTGGATATTTGCACCGGGACTTCCTCTGGCTTACTGTCTGCTGACTCCTATTCATCTACTACTACTGCGCGCACACACACACACACACACACACTACTGCACTATTTATACTTCCATATACTATTACATATTTATACTTCTGTCCATGTATTCATATCTATAATACCGTGCATATGTTGTCCACTCACTGCATTCATATCTATGTGTAGTTCTTCACTATATTTTACTATTTTAAACTAATATTTCCTTTTCCTACAGTAATTGCTGCACATACTGTATATTTCTTAGTGTATTTCACATTCTGCATACTGCTATATACTAATATACTGTGTGTACATAGCTCTTAGAGGGCCCATATCTATCTCACTGTTATTTACATATTGCCTGTATACATACAATATGAACAAACTCTGCTCCCCTGGTTAGAAGCCAAAGTGCATTTCCTCGTCTTAGTGCTTGTACATTATATAGTAATAATAAAGTTGCATCTTATTTGATTTAGAACTAAAACAGAAAGAACAGCAAAGCTAAAGGCTTTATTATTTATTCAAATGTACGTAACGTTTATCGTGACCCAAGGAGAGCCGTGACAGTAAAGACACATGGAGAAAAAGACCAGGTCATGTGTTTGCATTCAGATGTGAAGGAAAATTCTAGCCTGACATTCTGATAAAGTTAAATGCGCCTTTCATCAGAGCTTTGTATGCTATGCAATAGCCTAAAGCGAGCCTTGACAATCATCAAGTCACCCGTAATGAACTGCAAGCTGTTGAATGCTGAGAGCTGCAGGATCAGGCCAATGTTTGCCCTCTTTCATCACTTTCTCCTCTTTTTTTCTGCTCGCTGTCTGTTGCCACTTATGAAATTTGTTTATTCCTCCTGTTTTTCTACTGAATGACATTTAGCCAAGTCTCCTTGAGATAACATGTATGATCTCGGTGGGAATATTCTGGTTAAACAGAGCCTTATGTTAAGCAATGAACTGAAAAAAAAAAGATTGACATTAAAAGGGAGGCAGGGATGAAATAGAAAGAAAAGCAGTGAGTGACTAACAGTGAGACGATGGGGACATACGTATGTATGTGTGCCTCCCATATATTTCATAAGCAGAAATATTAAGTAATGCATTAAAATGATAATGCCTGATCTATTCCACTAGAGACTTGTTAATGAGCCGCCTGTGTCTCTCTCTCTGTGTCTCTCTCCACTTTAATCCCTCTCCGTCTCCTCCTTTATTGCCCACTCATTCTCCCTCATTTAGTTCTGATTAAAATGTGATCACTGATCCTCCTCTTCTCATTCTTACCTGCCTTTTCTCTTTTTTATAATCTCTACAACTTCCTCTCTGATCATTCCTCGCTCTCTTTCCCCTCCTCTTTTGCCTTTTTCCCTGCAGGTCTTCAACGGGCTGCTAAGTCCTCCACGTTGAACTCATTAGAAAAAGAAAAAAAAAACGTAGACTTTAAATTGTCCATAATCTAACCTAATAGTATTAGCTTAGCTAGAAGTACTAGCTTTTAGATGAGAGGGTTGAAGCTGCATCCTGTAGCTCGACCGTTGTGGAGGCCAGTGTTGGACAGGACTTGTGATCTGCACGAAGTGTTTGAAAAACCACAACTTCAAGAAGCAGGCAAAGGGAACACAAATGTAAGAATATGATAACAGGCTGCAAAACAGCAGCTCTTTGGTCTTTGGTTGTTGTCGCTCCAATGAAGTAACTTCATAATGCAACATGGAATTTGTATTTTGTACTCATCTCCATTTCTTACTCCTTACAAAGTGGCACAAAGTCCACAAAATAATAGTGCCTTAAAATATTACTGTATGAACCCAAACCCACTATTGTTTTCTAGAAACAATATTTCACTGTGTAGTCAGAGCCCTGTAGTGATAACAGAGAGAAAAATACATAAAATACAGCCACGTTTTACAACCCTGAACATTCAAAAAGCTCTTGTATGTGCACAAGATACAATTTATGGCCACATTTTGATGAATCCATGAGGGGGATTTGTGTGTGAAAGAAGCCTTGTGCTGGCTCTCTGTATGGACACTTGTGCAGACAAATGAATCAAATTAAAACACAGGAACGACTTGAATCTCGTGTGCGGCCGACAGCATTTCGACCACTCAAAGTAACAAAACGTGGTCACCATATATATTATTTTTCTCTCTATGGTCACTCCGCAGCTTCATTGTTTAGCGATCGAAGAAGAACAGGAAATCCTCTGTAAATGTCTCCCAGTATGTCATTTTTCAACACGTGTGGTTTGCGTTATTTAAATGGTAGAGACATGTGGAGCGTAGAAATCCTTGAGAAGCGACCATGTGTTCAGACAGAACTCAAGGCGAACCGCAGAGGCAGAACGATTGCATGGAAAGACTAAATTAGGCAAAGATCTGCCAGGGGTCGTGTGAACTGATGCAAAGTGCATGAGTTGAAAATATTTCAGCTTGAAAGGAGAGGAGAGACTGCAGGGAAATGGTTGTACACAAGGAAGGGTTTGTTTTTTTTGTCTTGTTTGTTTGTCTAAAGCATTACCGTATTTTCCAAAATTGCCACAATCTCAGTGGGAATGCCGTTCCAAATTGTTTTGTCTCAGATTGGCATTGTTGCGCGTGCTGGCTCACATCCACTCCTGGTTACACCACATATTATGCAAATCTTCTAGTAAAACATTCACAAGCTGTCATAAGCCCTCTGCATCTCCTTTTTATGTCCAGCTGCATTACTCTCCATTTTCATCAGCAGCCGAAGCTCGTGTTTTGGGAATTTCTTCACTTTTTAAGCTTGTTACTTTTCTTTTCAAACCGTCCATTTTCATTTGCTTGCCGTTTGTTCTTCACTTCATCATGGCGCCGTCTGTTAAGCTGCTGTCATTGTTGTCATATTTGTTTACTGGTCGTGCCATTTACAATTTCAGTCAGGGTTGGTTTTTTTTTCTTCCTTGCTTTCGTTTTTGTTGTTGTTGTTTTGGTCGTGCTCCAAACCAGCATTGACCTTTGTAAAGGGATAATCCACTAAATCGCTCAGCCGGCCATAAAGAGCTTTTTATTTACCGCACACTGTCTCCTGGCATTTTAAACCCGCTCTCTCTGTCTCCAACTCTCCCATGATCCTCCCACTCACTCACTCCCTCTCCTCAGTTGTGTCTTTTCAATGTTTTATCACATTCACTTGAAGTCTTTGTTCACCGCTGTCACCTCTCAGTCTCATTTTCTTGCTCTATATTTGCACCTTTCTCCATGTTTCCTTTAATTCCTAATTTTCACCCTATTTTATCCTTTATTCTTGTCTCCTCCTAACTAATGCTCTTTTTTCCCTTTCACTGCATCTTTTATCGGTTTCATATACTGTCCCAGATCTCTCTCTATCCTTGTTTGGTGTGTGTGTGTGTGTGTGTGTGTGTGTGTGTGCGCCTGCGCCATTGTTATTTCTGGGAGATTTAATTATCAATCCTCTCGATGAGGGAGTTGGCACATACAGTCAAATTATCACAGACTTCATAAATTAACACAGTGTAGACAGATTAGACAGACTACCACACACACACACACACACACACACACACACACACACACACACACACACACGCACAGACGTGGAGAAAAAAAGCACACATAGTCTGAGACATGATAAGACACACACAGAGACATGTGACCGTTGTGTCACAACAAGTCAGACAGGCGCAGACATAACAACACACACCCACACTGTCTGAGACGTCGGCGCACACACACACACACACACACGAACACAGCATGCCACAAGCAGTTAGATGAAGAAGGACAGAAAAGTGAGTGTTCACCAGGTTAAAATACAGCAAACTGCGTCACAGTACATCACAGGACATAAAGAACATCGTGCACAAGGTTATTCGAAGAGTGTGTATGTGTCATAAAGACAGCGTGGCAAACATTAAATGGATTTGTATGGAAATAGTGAGGACAGGCTGATGCACTAAATTCATTTTTCTCATTTTTGAACTGATATGTCTAACCTGTGTTCATATAGCGCCTGTGTCAGCTTATAATCATACGTGCTGCGTGGTATTCCATTTATATCCATCCTCAGTAGTCGGCCAAATACTCAAACGCTTCAAGTATGTTTGTTGTTATGAAGAGAAAATACATCTTTTTCAGTGACGGGTACAGTTTGTAACTGCTGACAAAGTACAAACTAATTCAAATGTTGCTTTTTCAAGAGATTATTAGAATATTAAAGTATATTTCAAAAATATTGAATCTGATTCCAAAGTTTGATACACAAACTCACATCATAGAAGGACTATATAACTACATATAGGACATCTTCACCATTCTTCACTATACATTTACTCAGAACTACACGTGGCATGTAACTATAGATTGGTGGCAATAAAACAGACATTTAGACGTTATACTGTAGATGTTAACCATAGAATGTATACACAGATGGACAATGTGTCTTCACTTACTCCCCCTATACAAAAATGAAGCCAAAATATCCCAGATATGGGCGCTGCCGTGCTGCGTTGATGACATCAGTTGGAGCCAGAGTCTGCTCAGTAATGATCAGGGCAGGAGTCACGTTATCAAGACTCTCCCATACACCTGCCCGACCCAAACGCTGGTTAGTGTTAGCTGTCAACCATGACACCACTCTCCTTTTTTCTAGTATTAAATTATTAATATCAAGATCAAAGATCAAACTTATTAGAAAGATTAAGACTTTAACAGACTAAAGTGTGATAAGAAGCTACCTAAAATGACAATAACCATCTTTGGGAAAATGTATTTGGGATATACTTTGAGATCTTTAGTTTGGTCCATATCCCATCCACTAATATAAATGGGGCAGAGTTTGTGACATATACTGCAGCCAGACATATGGGGGGAGATATCAGGACGTACGTCTCGATATACAGTCTAGGATGTAAACACATGCACTACAGTCTCTTTATGAGGCAGAAACTGCAGTCTAAAGAGAAATAACACAGCAAACAACATCCGATTTCTACTCCTCTCATATTTTCAGTGGGGCTTTTAATTAGGTGTAAAATATTGTCCCACAAATGTTTGCTTCCCTTGGTTCAGCACCAATTAAGAGCTTATGTCTTATCTAACAGTCACATCTTGTGTCTAGTTTACACTTATTTTTGACCCAAATGTGAAAAAGTGATGCATCATCTGAAGCTGCCTCAGCAAAAAAATGTGTCTTTGTGCGTGTGTGTGTGTGTTAGTGTGTGCGTGTGTGTGTATAAAGCTGTTATCACTGGTATTGTAGGGTTTGTCTTATTGCATTTGACACACACGTACACACAGTACGACACACAGGGGGAAAACATAGCTGCAGGTGGTGCTTGTTAGGAACAGTGAAATAAAAGTTCAGTGTGGAGTCACAGACACATACACACAAATCTTTGCATGCAAGCAGAAAGTCACTCTCATGGACACACAGCCAAACCTCCTGGATCAACATTCCTCACAGACTGTATATTTTATCATTCACATCTATCAGTAATTTTATCATTGTAATTTGTACATGCAACATGTATTGCCTGCCTGTCCTGGCATCCTCTCCCAGGATTTCTCCTCTGTTGCTCTTCCGAAGTTTCTTTCCATTTTTCCCTGTTAAAAATGTTTTGGGGGAAGTTTTTCTTTTCCGAATTGTGTCTAAGGACAGGCGGTGCCATATGTTGTACGGATTGTAAAGCCCCTTGAAGCAAATTCTAATTAGTGATTTTGGGCTATATAAATAAAATGTTACTGGACATATGGAGAGAGAGAAAACACATACTGTATGTCATGACAGAGAAATACCAAGAAGTAAGTATAACACACATGTCTAACACATGCCTGACACATAGTACCGTGGAAACCAGTGCTTTACTAATACAGCTTCTCATGTTGATATTGTATATTTTATTCTGAAATATACATAGAATGTTGAATAGCAAAAGCCAGAAATGATGAAATCTGTGAAAAAAATATGCATAAACGCAAGGCCTGGGCCACATATGCAACAAGTAAAATAACCCAGTACCAAGTAGTATCGAAATTTGTCCAGCCAAAGAATAACTGCATTCAATTCTTTTTGTAAATGGATAAATAGATCACTGCAAGTATCCTTCGTTTTAATGCAGCATGGGATTGGCCCACTACTGCAGCAGCTACAACACACAGACTGTGTGCCTAGATGTTGTACAGTCAAAAGTAAGGTAAGCAAGCATGGAGAAAAGGTATCAAATTCAGGACAGTGTTGGTATCAGTATGACTCAAAGGGCACTCGTGTTGGTACTGCTATCTTCATTGTTTTAAATGCTACCCAGCCTTAATAAATTCTCACACATAAGACCTTGCATTAACAGCGTTTACGTAGCAGGTGATAGAAAACATATTGTATACATGCAGTACAGTAGAGTAAACATGCTGCATATTAAAAGGGTTTCTGTGGACATGCAGGCCAGGAGAGACAGGCATACTAACTTCTGAATTCTAAATCAGCTTGCCCTCTCTATCTTGACATTTCCAACAACACCAACTAAAGTACAATATCGTGATGATTCTATGACCCTCCTGCATAATAGGGAGAACTCATGTCCCAATTA
Source organism: Pempheris klunzingeri (assembly GCF_042242105.1). NCBI lineage: Eukaryota > Metazoa > Chordata > Actinopteri > Acropomatiformes > Pempheridae > Pempheris > Pempheris klunzingeri. The sequence goes on from NC_092024.1 coordinate 576,643, forward strand.
CAAATCCCTTCATCTTAATAGGAACCTTCAATACAACAGTTCAAAATCCTATAAAAATGCAACCGAGGGAAAGTCAGTTTAAAGGAAAAAAAAAACCTGCTAGGGTAGAACTCAACTCTTCAGAGACGAGTTGAGTAATGAGGTAATGTATTGGGAACATTTATAGATAATGAGTGTTCAGAAGGGAACCAGGAAGAGAATCACCTGGGTGTGGGGTAATATAATTAAACAAGAGGTGAGAAATGAAAGTATAGTCCACAGGTCTGTCAGTATTCTGTAGAGCAGTTCTGATATGAGGAGCCATCTGTCTGTGTCAGTTTGTCAGGGTTCAAAGGGCACCATCAGTCAGAAAGTGTGAATACAGCCTGATGGAAAATGCCGATGCCTGAAAATTCAATTGTCTTTGACCAATCAATATCTTGTCACTATTGGGTAGCACAGGGAGGGGTGCTGATTAACCCCAGTCTAACTTGTTAAATTAGTCCTCAGGGATTGAGTGGATGAATGTAAAAAACAGTGGAAGTGATTTCTCAGGTTTAGGGACAAACACGAGGCCGTCATCTTCAGCGACTGAGCTAAAATATTTCCACATATACACTGGTAACTGCTGAGGAGCCCCATGGGTACAGGTACCCCTGGGTGGGAATCACTGCACTAAACAATTGTCAAAAAATAGTTAGTATACATAGTAATTATAGCCCATACAGGTACAGGCACTAGTTTTTTATTTGGAGAATAGACATGCTGATTCTACATCTTTACCTGCATCCAAAGAGTTGGTTATGGTAGACTCTTGGCAATGTTGGCATGGATCTGTAAAAGCTGGGGTCTGGAGATACCTTGTGGGATATAGAGTTACCATTTCTCTCTGTCAGACATCTGGTTTTACTCTACATGTGGCTACATGTGTTTTGAGAAGATGAGTTATTATAACCAGAGTATAGTTGCAGAATGTGCTTGCTATTGTAATACTACTTACATGTATGGACTGTGATGTGAAATTGGTGGTCTGCTTATTGCATTTGATGTTGAATCTGTTTTAATGAGCTTCAGTTTCTATATCCAACAGTTCTAAAGACGCGCCCTGAAATAGTGCAAGGAATGGAGCGTGTATCAGAGTGGATTTTTATGACTCATTCGATTTGTCTTTATTAGAAAATATAGTGTGTGTCGGGATCGCCTCAAGGTCTAATATTTCACTGTGCTTCCTTTTCCAAATGAAATTCATAGCAAAGTGCCTGAAAAGCAGGTACATGAATCAATGGGATTCAAAGACAGTTTAGATTAAAGATGTCACCTTATTAATGCAGTTACCTTTAGCTCACTGCACAGCAAAATATTATACTTATGAGAGATAAAGGAGAGCACATCTATCTATCTATCTATCTATCTGAAACATTTGTAGTGGTGAGGTCATTATTTGTGTCAGACATACACACACAGACAGACAGACAGACAGACACACACACACACAGACACACACTCTGTGTGTGTTTTTCCAAGTGGTTGTCTTGCAGGCTTGAGAAGCCCATTATCAGATGCATGCAATTCTCTTGACAGACCCTTAGTGTTCTCATGCACACAGACCTGGGGACCCTCACAGTTATACATACAAGCTGTCTTAAAAGGGCTTAATTCCATAAGGGCTTGCCTCACATGCATGTCTACAGTGCATCACTCTCTCTCTCCGTCGCCCTCTCTTTCACACAGACACACACACATTCAGTGAAAAACTGCGATTGCTCAAACACCATTCAGCTGTTTCACTCGTGGGATTTCTCATTGTGTGACAGAGAGGGAGCGAAGAATGGAAAAGGAGGAAAGAGAGGTAGATAGTCAGATAATTGTGAAAATGAATCTGTTTCTCTCCACAGAGGCCTTCCATGCCCTTTTTCACCCCTGACCGCTGTGCATTTTTAGAAACGGGAAAACTGAACTCTGGGAAAACTGTGACATTAGTGATCTGGGGCAGTGTGGTGGCAGAGTTAAGAGGATGATTTTGTCTGATCTCTCACCAAACTCAGCTTAACTGTATTTATATAGCACTTTGCACACAACAGCGATTTAAAGAGCTGTACTGCACACACAAAGGAAAATAGAACAAAAGAGAGAAGACAAAACACAACAGAAGAAAGAGAAAAGAGAAAAATATGACCAGAAAAGGAGTGGACAACAAATACCTACAGAGGCTTCAGATAAAATACCTGAGCTGGTGAGCTGAGGCACAGTTCAAGACTGACTACAAGTGAGTTTTAAGTTGATTCTTGAAATTCTCAGCAGAAGAGGACGATTGAATGGCGAGGGGGAGAGAACCTTAGACAACATAACACTTAGTCCTGGTCCTCAGGTCAAAAGATCTCAGCGCTGTGACGATGGGATACATGAGCAAGAGTTCTGTCATGTCAGGAACGAGACCATTTGACACTTTGGAGACAAACTTTAGGATTTAAATTCAATTCTCTAGTTAGGGACCCCGTGCAGAGTGGACAGGATAAGAGTAATGTGGTCCCTCTATTGTTTGACCTTATTAAAAATCTTGGCGCAGCATTTTGGACTAGTTGGAGGCTGGATAAAGAAGCCTGAGCAGGTGACCAGGTGTCCCGCCTTAAGAGGATCTGCACAGCATTGTTATCCCTTGTCCCGCGTCCCACATATTGAGACGATGTCCCACATTTCGATTAGCTCCAGTTTTCAAAGATCAAACCACTGGAGGACAGATTCTTTACTCTAAAGTCTGGCTTTCATCCAATCGCTGTGAAGGAATCGGGGAAGGCTGTCGCCAACATCTGTAAACCGCATTAGTCAGAGATCTTGAAGCATTACAGAAGTGTTCGTTTTGGAATCGGCAGCTGTGTGCGCTGCGTTCCTGACGCACATCTGTGCTCCTTCATCGTGAACTGGAAAGCCAGGTGAAGATGAAGGTGCTAATTGTGGCTTTCTCACTGTCAGGCTGCTCAAACTGAAAGAAAAACTGATCACAATGATCTCGACAGCCACTGAATAATGAAATCTGATCCGACAACTAAAAATGGCATTCTTTTCAAGTGCTTATAATTAATATGATGCACATTAGAACGTATTGTGTAAACATTTATCCTATCATCATCATCATCATCATCATTAACTACTTAACTAAATTATTGCAATATGAGCAAATGGCCTGTCGACACTATCTCTCAGTGTGTGGTAACGTGTCGCACTTTGTCCTACACAAACATACTCTGAGTCCCACATTTGGTTTATCAGGACACGGTCAAGTCTGAGTTATGTCAAAGAGTTCAAAAAAATGAATATGACCTCAGTTTGATTTCAGCTGGCAGACAAGGCAGCTGAATGAAACTTTAACTACCTCACTGGTTTGTTTATGGAACAACGCTGACTGGAAAAAAGTCTCCAAGATCGCTCAACATGGCCTGTCACCTGATACTGGTGTTATCAGTAACCTCACAACAATAAAAATGGTGATTTTATTGATTGGAGCGTTGTAGCACTGCCTAGTTATTACAACCTTCATGCCTACATTCAGTCACTTTCTTCTTGTTTCAGTGTGGATGGAAACACTGTGAAAAAGCTGCAGTGGATGCATAGCTTTAGCACACGTACACATTTAGCTGGCTTACTGTGGACGTATGAGAGAGGTAAGGAGAGGAGAGGGTAAGGGCACAGGCTGAAGGACAGAGATACAGTGAAGGAGGAGGATTAGCCTGAGAATCAGGACGTATTTGAGAGCGAGGCCGAGTGAGGTGGATGAAGACAAGGTAACAGGAGAAAGCAAAAAAAAAGAGAGAAAAGAATGCGAGGGAGAGAGAGAAGGTAGACTAAAGGGAGAAAAAGAGGACGAGACTGAGGGAAAAAGCAGGCTTGAAAGCAATTCAAAGCAAAGGTTGGCGAGCCAGAGAACGAGAGTGGAAGGCAGAGTGAGGAGACGGAGAGAGAGAGAGAGAGAGAGAGAGAGAGAGGGAGAGAGAGCCCTCCATCCTGTTAACCACTGTAGAGTGGGAAATGGGATTTTGTGTCACATTGCTCCAGCAAATTGCTGCATGGTGCTGGGTTACAGAGGATAGCCACTGCTTCTTCTTGACATATAGAGCTTTTCAGAGAGCAGCGTGGGACCCGAAGGGGCTCTGCTGCAAAGTTAAAGTGGGTGTCCAAATCATTCAGGATAAATTGGTTCCTGAGGTCATTGTCCATAGATCCTGTGGGGTGAGTTGGCCTAAATAAAACATAATGAGGTGAAAACAAAACAATACCACAGAGAAACACCTCGTAAGCGTTACATGTATGAAATGACAGATCAGTAAGATCTGTCCTTGTGTATGAACATTTTGATCACAGCTCACCAAACTGGCACACTGGCTATGTGTGCATCAGTGAGCTGCTGGTGACAGGATTAATGGTGATCTGTCTGGGCACAGTGGCTATCAGGATAGTTTCCAATGCTAATACAGTTCAATACAACACAGTGGAATGAGACAGATTTTTTAAGGGCCATGTGCTGCTGTTGAGTCTTGACTGAATTCCTCCACATAAAACAAAAACGTATATAACTACTTTTGCTAGTTTTTTAGTTATAGCTTGCTCAACGTTCTTAATTTAGAAAACAGAAATATAGATATCATGATATCAAAAGTCATAATGATGAATGAATTATTACCATGTTATCCACATAGCGTGGCCTGTGGTCTACTAGCGGCCTGTCCTTTTTTTTAACCTTAGGAACGACACAGTGTCAGTTTGTAGGACAGCAGACTAGACTTAGACTTAGACTTTTCTTTATTTGATCCCCCATAGGGGGACATTTTCATGTTACAGCAGCAACAATAGTACAGGGAGAGTGAAAAGAAGCAATAGTAAAAGAAAAAATAGCAATAGCAAAATAAATATAAATATAAATATATGGCTGTGATGAAATAAATATTTACACTATGGGATATTTACACTTGGTTCGGAAATGATGGGACTAGCTTCCCATCGAAAAATGGGAGCTAAAAGGTGTATGTTGCCAATGGAAAGTGGAAGCTATCACGGTAGGCTAATTAGGTCCCACTTGGAAACTGTTGGCCTAGCTTGCTAGTAAAACGAGGGTGGTAGTAAGATTGGCTAACCAGCCTCCACTTTGAAAAATGGGCTGTGGTGAGCCACTTTTTAAAAAAAATCTATCCTAGTTGATAAATCACCATAAAATCCTAAACCGTATACTGTTGTCATGATTCACTTTTATTTTCTGTAGAAACCAAACATTCACTATCAAAATCTTCCAGTTTAATCACAATTTAAATAATGCTGAAAACCAGTTTATCATGTTCTGTCCCAACCATTGTTTCATATTACAGATGTAATCGATGCACCAGGCAGCACTCACTGATCTGGATGCTAATTGTACATGAGGCACACTTAAGCGTCCCACTTTGAGGGTTTGGCCATGTGGTCGCCCAAGCTTTGACTCCACCTTCATACTCCGGTGAGCTTACTGGACTTTGGGTCTCAGGCTCTCTTGTTTTCGCACTCATATCACTGTCTCCTCCTTCCAGTCCCTCTAAAGATATCGCCTCTCTGTCTTAGCTTTGTCATGTGATGCCCTCTGTCTCTCAGGACAGTAGGCCTGCTGAATGTTAATAATTCATACCACTGAAAGATAATGCTGCTTCTTCATAGCAACAATGAACACACACACACACACACACACACAAATAGACACTTAAAGCCACTTAACCTCGCAATGTCAGCTTTTCATTAGCTAAGAAAAACAGCATTATTTTCATCTTTGCCACTGTACATTTCCCCCTGCACAGTTTGCAAATGCACATGATGTTTTGGTGTGTATGGTATAATGAATGATTCTTGTCCTTAAATTAAGCAGACTACTGGGAGTTGGACCACAAGGTTATTAGCTGTCAGTCTTTTATTAGTGTGTGTGTGTGTGTGTGTGTTGAAAGATGAGAGAGGACATTGTTTGGCCTTTTACCAAGCACATAATTATTTAGTCATTTGTCAATTTGAATACAGAGAATACCGTGTTTGGCCCATTACCAAAAAGGCATGTGTGTGAGTGTGTGTCTGCAGTTTTCCCATTATGTAGCCCTTTATTGGAGGAATAATGTGCATACAGGTATGCATGTGTTTACAGATAAGGGGATACATGGCCCTCTACCCACGATACACCCATTGTGTTGGTGAGTATTTTTGTAGTGTGTGTGTGTGCATGTGAGAGAGAGAGAGAGAGAGAGAGAGAGAGAGAGAGAGAGAGAGAGAGAGAGAGAGAGAGAGAGAGAGAGAGAGTGTTGTTTCGCTGACATTACCATAAACACCATATTTTATTTACAGCACTTTTGTGACACACAGTCTGGAGAACATTAGCCTCGAGCTAAAACCCCCAGAAAACAGCTACAAGCTAATATATTGTTTAGGTAAGTGTTCTGGCCAATCTGAACCCTCTGAGACTGGAAACTTATTTAATGCCTGAGCTTAAAGGGAAAGTGACAGTGGCTGAGGAATAAATATGGCTGTTTCTTTTTTACAGCACAAAAATGGGGCGTTGTGTGTTTTTCTCACGGGCAAAAAAGATCCAGGTTATCTCTTCAAAAACAGGCACGGGTTGGAAACGATGGGACTGCAGTTCACGATCAATTAAGATGATAGATATTTAATAACTTCATCATCACAGTTGCAGTGCTGGGTGGGGCTGAAAATGGACACGTTCCCAGATCCATCAATGGGAACAATACACTGCAATGAGGAATGAATTAGGAAATGAAAGCAGTCGTTCTCCCACCAGTCATCTGACATTCTTCCTTAATTGTCGACTTACAAGGTGAACTGGGCTTCATTCGCCGACAGCATACAGTATGTTGATGTTATTTGTGATAAGTGGATTTTGGATTTGTTTTATTAATGAATGAATGAATGAATTTAGCCTGTTTTGTTTTTTAGGTCTAGTCCTTCTATTGGACTCTCCAAACTGATTCAGCACCATGGACAGGGCCTGCAGTCTGAACTAACAGCGCCAGGGACTGTGGGTAATTTCAGAGCAATGAGCGTTTGTTTTCAGGATAAAAGACACTTTTTGTACTATTGGGGTTTGGGAATAATGGGCTGTTGGAACAATGGACAGTCCCCCACCAAATAATTTATCCACAACTGAAATTGTTCACAAAAAGCTCAATATTCTATTCAGTTTGAGTAAATACTGAAAACAACAGTGCCTAGCTGTTTTGGGATATTCCACAGCATTTAAGCTAAATTAAACTGTATGTATACTGTATTTGTTCCATGTCAGTAGTATATTAGGAGCCCGGGCTGGGGGCCGCTTCTTGCTCTCCATGTAAAGCGTCCTTGGGTTTCTTGAAAGGTGCTATATAAATCTAAGTTATCATTAGAGGAGGTCGGAAAGACAAAAAGTAAGTATTGGCAGCCTCACTATGTTGGTCTTTTCCTATTAACAATATAGCAATATAGAAATAATAATATAGAAATAATATACAATAAATATATATACACCAATATATATATATATATATATATATATATACAACCATTTTTTATCTGCTTTGTGAATCTACAAAGTCAGGCTGAATCACCTCACTCATGGAGGTAAAGCAAGATCAATACAAATCATTTGTGCTGACCAATAGCAAAACTTCTTGCTTCAGCATGACATAAATGGGAGAATAGGAAGAAGCCGGAGAGTCCAAAATTGATGCAGCTATCGTAGTTCATTAGCAGTGATGCACCGTTCACTTTCATTTAACCCTCTGCTGTTGGAGTATATGAGCCACTAGAACATACACATCTTTTGCGACAAAGCTTACAACCTAACAGAGGTTTGCAGAGCTAGCACTAGTATGTTCCAGGCTTGCCATTAGCTGGCCAGACACAGTACAGATAAATCCTCCTGGTAGCGAGCTCCTGTTTCTGATAATGAGTTCACTGTTATTGTTGGCTTATCTTGACTGGCCAAAGCTGCTGTTATTGTTGTTGCTGTTTTCTTGGATTGTAATTTCGAGCGCCTTCAGAATTCATCTCAATGTTTTCCTTTACTGTACTCATCCTTCCTTAATTCAGGAGAAGCTTAGAAGTAGAACGTTTCAGGCCATGGAGGAGGCCTGCAAGGACATTACACCTCAGGAGGACACTGAAGAGATGAAATCAGTTGTTCTGACAATATGATGTGGGTGACAAACAGTAGCCAAATATCTGCATAGAAATAAATATGAGCACACTTCAGTTCATTTATGCTCTTGTTGGTATTTACTTATGTTTGCTTTTTTCTCCCACTAATACTGAATTCTGTACTTATGTGGGGTTTAAAGTAACACAGATGACAACTTTTTTACATTCAGTGATTGTGTCTGAGAGTCTAAACCACCATTTAAGACACAATGCATCATAACACTAAACAGAGATGGAGATGGATTTGTTCTGTATAAGAGCTCTGCAATCATTGGAACACAGCCACTTTAGATATGATTGCACTCGAAGGCTTTGCTTTAACAACTAAGATTTATATGTGAGTTAGTGAAACTTGTATATGGATGTAAATGTGGGTTTAAGATCGTTTTATGTTGCTCAGCAGCTCCAAAGTAGATTTAAATGGACTTGATTAACATGCATTTAGTATTTAGTGGTGACATTGTTGGTCTGTCAGTTTGTGCAGACTGAAATACTTCAACAACTATTAGATGGATGGCCATTACATTTGTAATGTAGCCTTTCCTCAGTCATTCCAATGGACTTTGGTAATCCTCTGACCAGCAGGTCAAAGTTTTCACTTATCCTGTGAAATATCTCAGCATCTACCAGATGAATTGCCAAATATTTTTGGTACAAATATTCATGGTCCCCAGATAAATCCTACTGATTTTGGCGATCCTAATATTTTTTCCTCTCGCGCCACCATGATGTTAACACTTGTGTCTTTACAACTGTTGGGTGGATTGCCATGAAATTTGCTACACACATTCAAGGACCCCCCCCACAGGATGAATTGTAATCACTTTGTTAATACTCTGACTTTTCATCTAGCGGCATCATCAAGTCCAATATTTTGGTTTATGACCAAATACCAGCAAAATTAATGACATTCCCGTCAGCTTCAGCTGTTCTTGTCATTGTGTTTATTGATTATTAGCTAAATGTTAGCATGCTAACATGAGAAACTATGGTGGTAATCATTACAGGCTTCACACAGCATGCAAAAGCATGTTCACGTTAGCATTTAACCAAAAGCACAACACAGTGCCACAAACATGGCTGTAGAAAGCGTAAAACAGTCCTCTCCAATTTCATTCTGAGACAAGAGCTAAAATAATCTAAGCAATGACAGCTGTATAAAATACGTTTTGTGGTCAATGAGAAAGGAATACATTTTACTGCTACAGCTTGCTATTTTTTTTGAATGCAAACTCAAGAAAACTGCCTCTGAACTTTTCAACATCCTTCTCAGAGTAATTGCATTGTAGCCATGCGGGAAAACAAACTGTCAGGTATTGTTTGCACAACACAGCACTTCAAACCGAAAATTTCCTCAATAGGGAACAAAAGGACAGTGTATTTAATAAATATGTACTTATGTACAGCAATGAGAGTTTTTGTGGGACTAATATTTCTTTATTTTCATTTTGAGTAAACTCCACAGAAGTCACTCGATCTTAGGCAATGATTCATGACTCAGAGGAAACAGCTATGTGTTCCTTTGTCCATCAAATTATCATTCCTCTCATCAGCCATGACTTGTGACAAATAATGGGCATCAATATCTTTTTGTGGTATTTAAGGGCAAACCCATCAGCTCGCAAGTATTTCTACATGACTGGTGAAGAGAAAAAGAGGCGACACACTGAGAATCTCATTCAAAGTCCAATGAGTGCTGTACGACACACTTCTTCAGAGCAACGTTAAACCTTTTAAAAGCAGGAGGTTATTTTGGCATTCTACAGCTCCCAGCCTTTTCTCTGTGGTGTCAGGCCAGAGTGTCCTCGGCCAAGCGCACTGGAAAAGCAGCGTCCTGTCCATTTCCCTACACCCACCACAATGCATGCTGCAGTGGCACCCAATGCTCAACGCTGACACTTTGGTACAGACATTCATGGCTCTTCTAGTGCCACAGATTTGATACAGCACCTTTTATCCTTCGTGGAATCACTACAGACAACAAAGGGGCTGGAGCCAGTCTCAGCTGACTTTGGGGCGAGAGGCGGGGGTACACAGACAGACAGCCATTCACACTCACACCTACGGGCAATTTAGAGTCACCACCTGGGAGGAAGCTGGAGAAAACCCATTCAAGCACAGGGAGAACATGCAAACCCAGGTTCAAACTTGGATTTGAACCCGGAACCTTCTTGCTGTGAGGCAACGCTGCACCATGCTGCCCGGGCGGAAAAAACGGAATAAGGAGATAATGAAAATGAATGCAGTGTACAACACAGCAATGAAAGAAAAATTAAGACATGAATAAACACTTGGTAAATAAAGCAGAATGCAAGTGGGGAGAGGAAAATGTTACACACTTCCAGACAGTAAGACAGAACGGGTAAATTAACAAAATATACACAGTGTCTTCATTGCCGTACAGCAAATCAATTAACAGGCTAAACAGAGCAGAAAGGGTAGAGTAGTTTGTATTTCTGCCAGCAGTAGTTTACACAAATGAAGTGTTCTTCATTTAATTTAATTTCATCCACGTTTTAACCCAATTCCTCAAGACACACACACACACACACACACACACACACACACACACACACGCATGGACTGTTAGGTAACAAACACAGCTAAATACACTGACAGACAACTGCACACTTGCATATGCACAAAAAGCAGGTTGTGTGTGGTGTGGGTGGTCTAACTAACAGAGTGTCATAAAGATTGAAATGCAGCAACAGGGGATTTTAATTATTCATGTGTGCGTGTGAGTTTCCATCTGGATCACACTCATTTATTGTCTCTGACTTTTATTTCCCATCCCTGTTTGTCTAAATATCCTTTTTTTCTCTCTGCAGATTTTAACGTGCGTCTCTTGCCTGTCTGGGTGTTTAAATGTCTGTTCCTGTATGTCTGTATGTGTTCATTTCCACACGTGTATCTCATTAATATTAATAGTTTTACACTGATGTGCCCCAGTGAAGACAGCCAATGGAATAGGGAAACCTAATCGAATACAAAGATTGAGAGATCCAGAAAATCTGCTAAGGTTTTTTTGTGCCTTGCATGTTTGCATCTAAGTGCTATAGAAGTAGATGTTGGACAGTATGATTTCACAGTGTCGGTGTGGTTGTGGTCTTTTGATCGGATTTGCTGACAACAAGAACATCACAGAATGACCTTACAGTAAAGGCGACACACCCAGCTGGCTATGAAGAACAGTGACTTCTCTAAAGACTAACAACACTTCAAATATTCTCGCTACCGATGGACACTAACACACTGAGGGCTTTGGAACTGCAGCAGTTAGTGAGTTATCCCACAGCTTTTTACACTCATCGGAGGGTTTGAAGAGCCCAGCGTATGGTCCCAGAGAATGTAAGAGACACACTTGGCCATATTTTGTTTCTCTGGCTTGTTCTCTAGGGTTCCACCATTGTTTCCCTCTGTGGCACGCTAGAGAACAGTATCTCTCGCCCTCACTCTCCCTCCTGGGTTCTGTTAATGACAATCGAGCCAAGCAATTTGCACCAATCCAGCAGAGTAAAACCATCTTACTGTCGTGAAAAGCCTGCGTTTGTGTGTGTGTTCATACAGTACATGTGTGTGTGTGTGTGTGTGTGTTTATGTGACTGCATGTATACCTGCACACTGATATAATTTGATGCTTCAGCAGGCTAGGAAGAAGACTGCTGATAACAGCACGGGTTTGTATGCTCGTGTATGTATATGTGTGTGTGTGTGTGTGTGTGTGTGTGTGGTGGCGGTGGTACGGTCTGAGGGAACTTGGACGTTAGCAGGGTCCCTCTCATCGGTGATTAGGTAAGTCATGGACACCTCACGCTGCAACAGTCAAAGGTTTCGGGCTGATCAATACACACAGACTCTCACACAACACAGGCTGTTTTGCAGGCAGCTGTAATCAGTCAGCGGCTGTGACAGCCTGCAATGGCAGATTGATTCTCTCTCTTCCCTCTTACTTCTTCTTCAGAGTCACTGTTTACCCTTTTTCTTTCTCTCTCTGACTGGCTGACTTGCTCTTTGTCTCTGTCTTTCCATTAATTTTTGTTTCTCTCCCACTGCTCTTTTCTTTTTCTCTCCTAACTTCTTGCCTGTCGCTCCCTCCTCCCTCCGCCAGCACTCTCTTTTCATCACATCCCGGTCCCCCAGGTTTCACTGCTGCTTTCTGTGTCTCACCCTATTATTTTATGTGTTGTGTTCGTCTGAAGCCATACCACAATGGAAATAGATTCTTTCTGAACAATAACATCAAATGTTTGTTCCCAGAGTTCTATGGACTCTGTGTTATTTATGCTTTAGATGTGCTGCTGGCTTCTTGTTGGTGATGATGGACTGGTTTTAATCACAATTAGGCCATATTCAAATAATCTAAGTAACATGTTGAAACTGAGAGGAAGATATAAAAAAAATGAAGGAGTTCAGTATCACTTCCTGTGTCCCCTGTGTGGCGCTAGAGAACACACACTAAACATGTGTTATCTTCCACTATATGAAGTGTTGACCACACACGTTCATGGAAATCAAATGATGATGGTAACAGAAGGTTTATTTCCTGTTGCCAGTAGTTGGTGCGATGACTGTTACTACTAAATGACATGCTGTCTTCAGAGGCTGATGGGACAATTTACAGTGAAGTTACAACAACTTCCTTTTTCATGGTACAACATGGAAATTCTGAGCTTTTGCATTTTCAAACGTCTGTAGTCTGCAGAAGAACCTGATTAGCTTCATGCTCCTGTTCCTGTGAACCACACCTGTTCTCAGGAGGAGGCTCTGTGACCCTGCATGACATGAATAATATGACATGAATGCTGTGAAGTCACATCAATGCCATGAATGGACAGTCTCTACTACATGTTTAATGCTGGCGCCTCGCGTCTGCTTCATTCTGGCCAGGACTCTCATCAGAAATGTGAACATTTGGGGCACATTTTTACAATTTACTCTGCAGTTCATCTCCTCGCCACAGCGTTCAAGTTTGGAACAGACTTGTTTTTTTTAATTGTGGGCAGCACTGGTTAAGCAGAATAGACAATGACTGGATTGATGTTTTTTAATTTGCTTTTTTTAAACCCTTTTATATGATACAACTGATGTCATGGAGCAGAAAAATAATAACTCCTTGCAGTACAGGACGATCCTCACACAGATTCATGCTGGGGCCCTAAAAAGGTTGGGTCTGTTGTGTCTGTTGGCCTGTTTTAGTTCCTGCCTGTTTTTCTCAGATGTTGAATGTTACTCTGGAGCCAATATTATATATCTACTCAACTATATTGCCAAATGTAATGTAATGTAGAGGTTTCTTGTAAACATTGAAAATTATGTTTGCATAACACTGAGTGTATCCTTGTTTGACAAACATGTTGAACGCATTCATTTCCTCATAACACATTTTGTTTTGCTCACATTTTTTTATTTTTTATTGTGTTGTGCACTGGTCATATCCATGATTCCTAGCTTCTTCTTCACTGCCGTCACTGACAGGGTACCTTAACCTCCAGGCTGGAAAGCAGTGGTTCTAATCTGTTGCACCTCTTGCCACAACTTTTTAAGCCCTTTTAGCAGAGGCTTCTGCCATATACTGTAAAACAGTCTTGGACATCCCAGCTGGAAATATTGATAGTAACACACAGTACTGACCAAATTTCATTGTGATACACTATGAATAAAATCAGGACTAAGTCATTCATTTCCAATTTACTGTGCAAAGGGCACATTGCTATCCTGTCTGAATGATCCCTTTTCTTTGCTGTATCGTATCACGTTACCATTGGCAGTATTGTGACCCAGTTTTCCCACAAGCATCACTCTAATTTTTGCTGTATCTTTATTCAGATCACCTGAGTTGAATACAGACTTACACCACGGTAGTATTATTCTCCTCGCACAAGTCTGTAACAGTGCAATTCAAACCATCCATCATCTCGACGCCTGTCACACAAATCCATCATCTTTCACCTCTAAAGAGCCTCACACACACACACACACACACACACACACACACACAAAGACACAAACACAAACACAAGTACAGGCATGTAAAAAAACACACAAGCCACTCCGATGGAAATCTATCCTTCATCTTCAGCCTGGTACGGTCACGCACTCAAAAAACACACAGTATACATAAAGTGATGCGTTAGCGCACGTGGGAGTCATTCAGTCAGACAGCTGTATCCATCATTCAGCTGAGGACAGTCACAGCAGCAGCAGCCACGTTCTGCTGGCTGAGCTTTGCATTAGCATACACTGTGAAGTCCGGCTCCTGGGCTTTTTGTGGGCACGTAACGAGAGTAAATGTGGACAGCTGTCTTCACTGACACTTAATTTGACTTGCAGTGACGGGTCACACATTTTTTGCCTTCATGCTGCCCAGTACAAACTGTATAGGTGCACGAGTAACCGTCCTGAATAACATCCAGTATCTGTTATGTGTTGTTTTGTAATAATATCAAAAAATCTGCTTATACAACTGTGGCCCTAATTCTTAGGGCAGTAAGAATGTGACAGACTTTTAACCAAGAGGGGAGATTACATTGACCATAGAGGATAACACTTTTTAAACCGTAGCCCTGTTCTTACAGACTGTGGGCTTGAAATGATTGGTAGTTACAAAATGTTTTGGAATTGGTCCAGCAGATCGCCTCAACAGGCAGCTGCCGGATCATCTCTGTAATATTGTCAGACTGAGAATAAGTGTTACATTAAAGCCACTGCAGCCAGTTTGTGGATGCTGGCTGATGGAATCTACAGGACAAATTCAAACACTTACCAAGTACCTACAAGTCATTTTGAGGCCAAAATATGTATATGTGCCCAAGTTTAAGAACACTGGAGTTATCCTGATGCCCTTAAAGAATTCATGCTGCAGTAAAGATTCTGCTTTTAATAAAATATAATGAACACTATATCAACAATACCAGAAATAAAGCACGTAGAATAATTATATGGCAGTCTTGAAAAAGTCTTTTACAGTACAGTCAAGACAGATTGACAGCAGAAAACCTCAAATAAATAAAAATGAAACAAAGCTTCTCGGTCAACTTGAGTGACAAACATCAACACTGAGCATATTTTATGTTGACAGAACGTGTTCCACCTTTCAGTAAATAAATAAAGTATTAAAATAATCACTGCAGAGCTATTTTAAAAGTGTGACTCTTCAGCGCTGTAAAGGAAGACACAGAATTTTCCACCCTGTGTTTTTTTTTAGGCAATTCATTATTACGTCTAGGAAACCTGACAGCGAAGGCTCTGTCACCTTTGTGTTAAAGTTTACACACATACAAAGAGAAATCCGTCAGCCAGTCAGTTATCGAGCCAGGCAGTCATTCAGACAGCTATATCCATCACAGATGGGTGAGGCGTAGTCTACGGTGGGAAGGAGACTTTGGTTCAAGTTCAGGAAAGAGCAGGGAGGAAGTGACAAATCTGTGATGCAATGCAGCAAGAGGAGACTTTCATCATTCAAGACCTGTTTGAGGCTGAGGCACCTTCTTTTTTTTTTTTTTTAAGTATCTGTACTCATTTTTCACTCTGTCAGAAAAGCAATGTCGAAGATACAGACTGTCAACTGTCTGCTGTTGCAGTCACGAGGGTGACCTATAAAAACATTCAAAAATAATCTGGAAAGAATTGAGTATCGGCCCAGAATGTCGAGTTTAATCTGGCATTAAAACTGAAAAGACTGATATTTCTTACAAACCCTGTCAGCCAGTAGGGAAATCTTTTACTCATGTTTAAGCCTTGCATTTTGGAAACAGACTTCTAACAATTTTTTCCAGTTTATCCAGAGAACAACAAATCTCTTGGACCACAGGCTTCACACTGATCTCTGTTGGAGGCTAAATGGGCAAAGTGTACGATGCTTGCGATTGCTTCTGGGTGATTCGGTCTCAGATGTGTTCACTTCAGTCGATGTTGTCTTAATCTGTGTTTTTCTTGCCAGTCTTAATTGCACTCCCTGTCTCACTCTGCTGCTGCACAAACACAGCAGTCTGAACAGTACTGAACATGCTGATATGAACAACCCAACAATTCTTCTTGACAATATTTGCTGTAAAAGTACAATCGCCTCGGCCACAGCTGTTAGCTACATGCAATTGGGGGGTTTATTTATGAAGTTATGAGCAGGGCTGTTTGCATTAGTAAGTGACAGCAATGGGCCCCCCCCAAGCCATCAGGGTGCCCCTGTTTTTCTTGCTGTTTTTGGTTCTGTTTAAAGCCTTCACCCTAACCTGCATAGCGTATGGGACCCTCTGTCCCAAGACCCTCAATTGAGATAGCGAAAAACTAAATAAATGTCAAAAGCAACAGAGGAGGGATCCCTGTCCCACACAGGTAATAGATGTCACCTGCACAGAACAGACCAACTAAATCAGAAAGTTAGAAAGGGGGGGAGAGAGTGGAAGAGAAACTTTCACAGCTTTGGAGGCAACAAAAAACAAAAGGTTAGAGAAATGCAGCCGTTATAAAAGAGTTTTCACCATCCCACTGAAAGGATGATGGTAGCAGGTGTGACGCCTGAACTAAAAGCACTAATCATTTCTACATACTATCTGATATATAAGTACTAACTGAAGGTTAAAGCTGTTTACTTTGCCGAGTGTTTAGCACTTTTTAGCAAGTGTTAGCATACCAACGTGTTAAAGTCAGACGGAGAACGTGTAAACACTGTAAACATGTTAGCATGCTTACATTCGGATCTGGCTCGAAGCACCACTGTGCCTGTGCAGCCTCAGAGAGCAGCTAGCATGGCTTAGACTCCAGTGATGTTGACTTTGTATTGTGCAGTGTCTTTTCAGCTGCAAATGTTTGCCTCGGGGGTAAGATAGTAGTCATGATAAAGTGCACCAGACTGGTCCGAAAGCCTGGTCACACCTGATTGTGCTTGTTTCTGCTGAATCAGAAATCAATCAAAGCCAAGGGGAAATCAAGAAGCGATCAGTGGGGGGAAGCTGTCGCTTCTTCCACAATTTGTCTTCCCTGGAAATGTAGAAGATGGATCACGCGTGTGTCTGCTCCTGTTTTTTTCAGTTCCTTTTTATGTATTCATTATCTGGGTAGTCTTCATCACTGCAGTGGAAAACAAATGTTGGGGAAATTTCTCTTTGGTTGCTAAATTGTTTCTACTGGGAGAGTGGACTTTTGGTCAGCATTATTTCACTCATAGGTTTCCTATTGAAAGCATTACATCCTGTATGCTGCACTGGTGTCACAGTACTGTCAAAGCCCAGGAGTGTGCAGGGTTTTCATTCAAACCCAGTGGCATGTGACAGGCTGAAAATGAAAGGGTACAAATCTCTTCCACAGTGACCTTGGGGCTTAGCTACTGTCACATTCTGGGTTTGAATGCAGCCTAAAACCTTTGTTGCATGACATCCTGACAAGTTTTCTGTCTTTTTTTTTCAATGTAAGGTGTCTAATATTCCAGAAATGTGATTAAAGTAATCTTTTATAAAGAGCATTACCCCGGAATTGAAAAAGTGAGCTGGGACGGGGTTTTTCATTAAAGGAACTGAAATAACCCTTAAAAAACTCTTTGCTGATGGGAAAATGGGTAAAGAAGAACACTAGGATTGACACATAAAGCATCACACCGCTGTAAATACACTGGTTCAGAAGTAAAAGACACAAAGCTGTACAGACATGTTTGGACTATGCTGACCTTTACACATTCTTGCTATTTCTCTTACGATGAACAGCGATCCCTGTTGTTGACCCTTAGAATAACTGAAATATTCAGATTTCTAGGCCACAGTAGTTGCCTTTCAATGCAGATTGGTCAACATAGTCAAGGCCACAGCTGCCTTTTTCCACAATTTGAAAGAGACCTTTTATCTTTTATCTATGTGATTTTATGGAGAGGATAAAAGACATTGATGCAGCCCTAAATTGCTCACTCCCGACCAGAAAAAGCTTTTGAACAGCAGCAATACATATGCTGCTGTCTCTGCAGGAGGCTATCTCCACAAACACAGTCCCCACAGCATCGTGTTCCCCTTTTGAATGCACAGATATCGCTGGCTGTTGCGCAAAGTTGCAGCTCTTGTATAACACAGCTTTAAATTGTTGTGCTTTCGAGGCTGATAGGTGTGATTGGAAAAGAGTCTTAACTCTACGTAGTAAAAAAGACAGTAAATGCCCTTCAGATGCCTGTCTGAGCTCATGATGAGTTAGCAGGAGATGCTCCCTTAGAAATTCTCCCTGTGAACCACCGGGATATTGCATCCCGCCACGAGATCAATGAAACACTAGAGAAGTCTCCAGCGGTGTCCAATCACATCATGCAAACGCAGCCCCCGGGCGGGCCATGATGACATCTGTAGGTATCAAAGAGAGAGACAGAGTTTCAGGACAGCATCCCTACCCGGTGAACTCCAGGCTGGTGTCTACGCATTAACTCCATGAAGGAACAGCTACAGCAGTCACTTTATTGTAGGCTTTCATCTGCACAGCCACCAGTCAGGCTTTTTGTATTCCTGCACCTCTTTGTTGGACGTCTAGCCCGGCGCTGCCCTGCAGGTCTTTGTGATGGTGCTGCCGCCTGAGCACTGTCACTCACTCTCGAGCAGCAGACTGCACTTTCACTATAGCTTCTATAGTCTCACCTAGAAATATACTCCAGCCATCTCTCCATCAGTCCTGCCGTTAAGAGACACACACACACACACTGTGCTCTCTTTAGGTCATCCACACAGTGTAACTGGTAGAATCGCTTTTCCCGAGCCATTAGTGAATCCATGGGGAGAACAGTGGCGTAATTTTAACGTTTTTTTAAATTAACAACTTTGTCGGCATATGATTTTTACTATTTTATGAGCAGGCTATGCTCATCAGGCTGAGGCGAGCGAGAAAAAAGAACAAGAATATGACATTTTCTTGCATGAGGCCTGTTTTGTGTGTCTTCAATGCCAAAAAGTTTAATGCATTTCTGATTTCATCAATCATTTACAAATCCTTTTCGTCAGATTGGTACTTTTCATGGTGAACTGTTCTGATTGTGATGTTTAGTAACGCACATTTAATGGGATCCCGATCGATACCAACGATTAGACAATCACCTGACCCCGCTGCTGACATTTAAAGTGTGAAAGGCTCCTCTCTGTTCGGGAAACACAACCATCCACCCTCTTAATCTCTTCCCTGTGACCGATCCCCCAAACCTCAGTGTGCGATGGAGGATGCTGCTATGAGCTTGCATGGTGACACTAAGTTTGTCCTGAAGCTGTGCAGCTGAGAAACACACCTAAGAGGACTTCTTTTCAGCAGCCTGAACAGTGCAGCGCCATAGCTATATTTCAATTCAATTCAAGTTATTTGTATAGCCCAATATCACAACAGAGTTGTCTCACAGTGCTTTACAAAGTTCACTGAAATAAACATTTCCACGTTATACAAGTTTTGACAAATTTCATTTTCAGATCAACGAGGAGGAGCCAGTGAAGAACTGTTTCCTAAATATATATTGTTCACGGGCTCTTGTGCTTACAGGAATATACCTACACAGACAGATGGCACAGTGATGACATAATGTTCATCATATAACGTAGCATGACAGAGGGACATATAAACCAGTCATTACGGTGGATTTAGCGCACCACATATCATGCCTAAACAGGTCTGTGTGTGTTCACACATGAGGAGTTATGGCCGCCTCCGGGCCACAGGCCTCTCTGCGCCGGTGAGCTGCAAAATAGCGATTATTCACCAGTGCTGCTAGACACTGGATCTGCAGTTCTAGCAAAAAAAAACATCCATTTTCACAGTCGAACACAGAAATAAACAAATTCTAAAACAATACTAATAAGCGCTGATGGCATATGGACTTACAACTACATTCCTGGCACATTTAATTGCGATCTCTGCTTTTTACCTTTCTGGACAGTAACATTAAGTCCCATGAGATTCAGTGAATTCTCATTTGCATAAAATAGGAGGATTATGTGACAGCAAAGATGTGCAGATTTGGTTACATTTTAAGGATAATACTTTTATTTGTACATCATGTGCACTGAGATTAAAGCATGAATATAAACTGCACACCGGAGACCCCGGTGCATACTATGAGACAGCATCCTCAGAGATCAAAAACAGGTATTAATGAATTCTAATCTGCCGGGTTCGGCTTCTTTGCTCATTAACCCCAAGTTTATCCCGCATTTGGATGCCTAAAAGCAGCACGGGGGACTAGTGTTACTCCGGCTCTCGGTTAGTTTCTGCAGAGTGTTTGCTAGTGCTCACAAGCTGCTTGGCCGCCTTCGAGAGTCTTTTTTGACAAACTGGCAGAAAAGGAGGTGGTAAAAGCAGCAAAACACACACTCAAAGACCCAGATCAGAGGAATAAATCTGGGTTACAGTGTGCAGGGTGTTTGGGTGTGTCTGTGGGGATGTCCTTTCTCAAGCAACGTAAAGCTCTGTGCTACTTCAGTTATTTATTCTCTGTACTGATTCCTGTCTTTTCTTCCTCTTTTTTGCATCCACTCTCGCCTCCCCCTCCACTTTTTTCAAATGTTATTGGTACATCACGTCCTCTCTGTCTGTCAGCCACGTCCCCCTCTCTCTCTCTCTCTCTCTCTCTCTCTCTCTCTCTCTGTCGTGCCCTGATTGACAAGTGTGATGGTGTTTGCCTCCTTTCCCTGACCTTCAACTCTCCGGAACACACACACAAACATACACACACTGCACACAGTAAGACTGCTAATGGCTTCTACCTTTGCAGACTCTGTCAATAGGGAATTACAGTCCTGATACACCACAAAGGAAACCCACCGACACACAGAGACAGAACATTCAATATTCATGCCAGTAAAGCAAAGGAAGAAATGGTTCTGGTCGAGACAGAGAGGAGATAGGGAGAAATTCAGAATATTGCCATCATATATTGAATATATTAGTTCAGTGTAGTCGTGCTTTATTGCTTGTGTGGATAGTTACAGCATGCATTTTCCATTAATATAGTAATGATTATAGACTGATGAACTTAAATCTCTAAAGTTTTTTGAAGTAAGAAAGAAAATCTTTTCAGATAATTGATCGCTAAGAAGGCCAGTTTTGTGGCGTTAGCAGCGGGGCCTCGTGATGCTACTGTTAGTGGGCCCGTTTGCCATCCTTGTCCATGTATTGAGTGATGCTCCACTTTGCTGACAACTCATGTGGCAATGATCAGACTCAAGCTATGGCCACATGTTGATATTAGCAAACATTATTTTACTGTGTGCTTTGGTTTACCGGTTGCAAACCACTCTAACTTTCAGAAAACAGACATAAATACAGTTTATTTTAATTTTATTGTACATATTGAAGATATTGATAAACGTACCCGATGATCAAATAGTGCAGTCGTTCGCTAAAAAACACCATCTCATCGACAAGAACTGGTGCGTGACACAAAGTGACCTCAGTACACAGACAGTTGCATGTTTCATCAATGAATAGTGTTTGTAGAAGCATCAAATGACGCCAAGTGCTCTTCATTTGAACTTTCTACTAAGAAACACAGCATGACATAATGTCCAGTAACCATTGGAAGTGAAATGCACAGCTGCTGATTCTGGTGACCCTTCAGATCTTGTGTTTAGCGCCACCATCAGACCAAAATATTAGCTTTCTACTCAAGTAATATTTAATGGCATTAACTGAGCACAGTCATGCTCCCAAGAGGATAAACCCTCTCCATGTTGGACACCTGAGCGCCATCCGATGGCCTAAATGTATATTGCCATGATGTTTGCTGGCCACATTTATACTGGCATGAAGATAACATTTTACAAAGATGGAAAAGTCAATTTTTTTTAAATATCCTTATTAGCCTTTGTGCCACGAGACAGATGAGAAGATCGATGCCACTTTGATACCCTAGGCTATGTCATTTGAAGCCACAGCCGGCAGCCATTCATCTTAGCTCAGCATAAAGACTAGAAACAGGGGACACAGCCAGTCTGGCTCTGTCCAAAGGTTGAAAAAATACTGAACAGCACCTCTAAAGCTTACTAGTTCACAACTTATACCGTGCTGAAATGAAAAGTAATAACAAGTTGTGGTTTTACATGAGGTTATCTGTGTCACGGTTTCTTGGTAACTTCCTGTCGTCTCTGCAGGTTGTCTGGCAACGTGGTGGCGGCAAAACTACAAAAGACGCAGCGCCGTTCAAGAAATAATCTGGCACAAAGTCCCCCAAGTGTTGTTCTTACACTTCTTACAGTGTAGCTTTAGAGCTTTAGAGGTGCTGCTCAGCGGATTTTCTCATCTTCAGACAACGTCAGGCTGGCTGTGGTCCTGTCGTCACTCCAAGTTAGGCTAAGCTAACCAGCTTCTGTCCATAGACAGAGAAGAGAGTGGTATCTATCTTCTCATCTAACTCTAACTAGCAAGACAGCAAATAAAAGTATTTCCCCAAAAGCTGAACTCGGCTGTTCCCTAGATGAAAAGAATCAAGCGGAAGAAAACGGATGCTTTGTTTTTTGCTTCCAGCAGAATGAACTGAGGCAAAACTGTGTCTGCACAACTTCCAAATGTTTAATCTATAATATCATAATAGTGATTTACTTTTGTGTCAAGAGTTAAATAAGAAGATATATCTAAGGCTAACTAAGAGGCTATAAGGCTACAGCCAGCAGCCATTCCTCTTAGTTTAACACAAAGACAGACTGTCTGAAGGTTATAAACAGATCTGCCCACCAGCACTAATTATCACTTTATATTTTATCTGTGTAACTATTTCAAGGTAACTCTGTGTAATCTCTGATGACAACTAGACTCCAGGAAGTCACAGGACCTTGGCAAGAAATATGCTGGCACACTTTGATTAAACTAACACAATATAATGGAGTAATTAATGAGCATTAGGGGGCTAGTTGATGAATCCTGTCACGTGCAGTCAGAGCCAGGCTAACCGTTTCCAGTGTTTATGCTAAGCTAAGCTAAACAGCTGCTGGCTGTTGCTTCACATTTAGTGTAGAGACAAGACAGCAGTATCTATCTTTACAGCTGCGTCATTACAGCAGTTGTCGGGGGTGTGTATCCTTGAGTTTCAGACGGTCCAATCTCACCAATTCAATACAGCATCTGAATCCTTTCCTCTCTCATCCTCCTCTTCCTCTGCCCAACCTCCCTCTGTCTCCTTTCATTTTCAGCTGTCTTCTATTGTTGTGAGGCACAAAGGTGCTTTACTGACAAACCCAAATATTCTTGCAGGGGCAAAAATCCAACACTTGCAGGCAATGCAGACATCAGTGGATTTTGCTAAAAGCAGAATAATAAAAATTACTTTCTTTTTTGCACTCTCCCACTAAGACTTTCATGAATGCCTTCTCTTTATTCTACTCTCCCCCATTCCACTTTACCCCCCCCCCCTTCCATCCCACTTTCTGTCTGCATCTCCTGCTCTTTCTTGCTGCTCCCTCTCTTTAATGACAGTATTATCCTCACTTAGCCATCTGAGTCTCTCTGCCTAAAATCCCTTACCCTTAAAGCGGCATAAAAGAGAGAGAGAGAGAGAGAGAGAGAGAGCATGTAAGAGAGGGGGAATTAGACCGACAAGAGGTCTGGGTCTGAGCTCTTTTGGAGCTACAGGGAGAGGGGAGGCTCAAAAAGAACAGTTCCCCTGCAGATTCTGTGCTTTCTAAGTCCTCTCAGGTTATTTGTGTCTGACAGTCATGTCTAAGGTGATCAGTTCATAGCTAAACAGAATTCATCATGTACCTCATAACTCTAAAATGTGTCCACACTGCCATAATTGGGTGGCCAATGGCACTTTTCCTTTTATTCCCAATAGGAATCTTTGCCAAGCTAAACATTTCCACCATGTTTAGACTGTCTGGCTGCAGACATCACATTACCACTGCATTAAAAAGGTAACTGATGTCATTTTTATCTATCAAGTCCTTTATTCATCATTTTTAGATTAAAACTAATGAAACAACATCATCAAACCCACGACCAGTGTTAATGAATCAGCATTGTCATAATAGCTCGTACAGTTAATATTGCAATATGCCAGAAGATTAGCTCTGTAGCAGTAGAGCCAAGCCTTCAGGACGTGTGCTAGGGGAACCTTAGAATTACAACAATGGCGTCCACCGTATGATGCCATTGGGCCCAAAAGGTATTTTTCTCACACAAAATCAGAATGTGTGCAGATCTAGCTGACTCGGCTAACTCTATGACCCTGTAGAGCATGTGCAGCACATTTCATCAAGGTAATTTCCTTACAGCAGAAAGTGACTTTTGGGCTTCATGCCGTTTGTAGGAATGAACTCGACCAAGGGTAGAGCTCGCTCAGTTACCAGTGTCAGTCGTGTGACCTTGACATTGCGGGTAATGCTCGTCCCCCAGCTGGATACCGTGCTGCCACTTTGCCCCGATACTGAAACTCCCCCAAAAATCCCTGCTTTTTCCCCATTGACCACCACTGTAAACCCACTGAAAGGATATTTCAAATGCAGATTAGTATTTATAAGTTATATTCAGGCTTAGAGGCTGCATCAACCCAGCAATATAAAACAATAGATGGACAATGATCAAACCAATTTTTGTGCCTATTTCACACACAAGCATAGACATGTGCATACAGAGTATTTCATAGTAAGCTAAAACTGCCATCATTCCCTCTCTTGGTTAAAACATATTTCAGGAAAAGGCTAAACTTTGAAAACACAGAGGAGGGAGTGAGATGGAGATGGGTGGAGAGAGACAGACAGAAAAAGACTGAATAGAAAGTTAGGAAGTAAAGCAAATCAGTCAGTCCCGTTGTTATACAAATTTAAATAAGCTCCTTTAGAGCAAGACTCCCACATGATGAGAGGAGAGTGAAGGGAGAGAAAAACAGAAAATAAAAACAGAGAAAATCCTTCTGTCAGACCTGAATTTAAATCAGCATGTCTAGAACAAAACCCACTCCACCGCAACAATAGAGAGAAAAATGGTTTTCTACCTTAATGTCATTCCTGCATTTAAATCAGCAACTTCCAAAACAAACACTGCGCCACAGCGAAATGGCAACATAAAGAAAATGAGAGATGTAATAAAGAAGAAAGCAGCGATAATCCTCCTGTCAGAGGGCAATAAAACAGAGTTTCACTGGGTTTTACAATATGAAAAGAAAAGGAGAGACATTTAGAAAAAAAAAAAAAAACCCAAAAGGGTGAATCCATAAAAAGATACTAAGTAAGACAAAGATCAACACATATTTGAGTTATTACAGTATTATCAAAAGACTAGGAAGTACTCTTTGTAATAATATGCTTCTAATTATCTTAAATTACAAGAGGGTGACTTTCCTCTCATCACCCATAATATTAATATTTATCATTAGCAATTATAATCAGCCACACGGTCCACATGTCATTACTGGGAGCTGACTTTAACTACCCATATAGTAAATATGAAATGCAATTCTTTTGAAGTTTTATTATGTTTTTGAACCCGAGAAAAAACTGTTATTATGGCGAAACACACAAAGAGAAGATCAGTGACTACAGACGATGCAACTTTGTCGATGAAACGTAGATTTTTACTCCCATTCGGTGCTAATTTTGGACTATTTGGCTTTTTCCCCAACAACTATTAAGTATGACCACTATAACAGACCTAAATGCAGCTATGCTAGAACAGAATTTTGTCCTGAGTTACACAACTTGCTAAAAATGAATGTCGCTATTAAACTATGATGACTGTGATGATTATCCACAAGTTGCCACTGCTCCGTCCGGCCTGAGCGTGTCTGAGACGAAGCTGGTGTGCTAACGTCACTAGTTAGTGTGCATGTTTGCCAATTCTAGAGCACACGTTTGTTTATTGCTGTTCTGCACCAGTTTAAGCCTGGGGATCGAAGGGGTAAGTGGACTACTTGTTCAAAACAAGTTGAGGTTGAGTGTCTTGTCTAAGGACACTTCGGTATGCATACTGGAGGAGCCCAGGATCGGTTTATCCATTTATGGACGACCCACCCTACTTCTGAGCCACTGCCTTCTTTGACAATAAAATTACATGTATGATGTATTGTAAGTCTTCACATACATAAAGACAGCACAAAGTATTTTGTTAGAAAATACGTATTATCTTTTTTTTTTACAAATACAATCCAAATCACAAAATAGTTATTCTGTACTTGAATACGTAACTGAAATATTGCTCATCTGCTTCACTATATGTTAGTGAGGCAGGTCCCTTCGTTTTCATTTGTTGTTGCTCGAAATAATGCAGTTTAACCGAACTATAGTAATGTTACATTGTCCAAAGTGAGACAAATTTAGCTTTATTTGACACAGGGACCCAGAAAGCAGTGCACCGTGATTCAAAGTTCACCCTAATGCACTTTATATGGGATGAGAGTGATTCGCCGCTCAAGGCCCTGTAGCTGACAGTGTAGGATGCGACTATAAACAGGAGCATTTGCTGTTTTCTGTGTGAAACCCCACACTCCTGCAGCACCTTGACAAACATGAAATCTGACCAATTTTACCACAATCGTCCCCTGAATCGGTGCATCAGCTGCTGTGCTTCGCCCAGTGTTCCTACTTAATGCATCTGATGTGTGCTACAAGATTTGTTAAATGACTTGACACAGTAGATACAGTCAGGGGAGTTAGACTGCCGCCCATCCTCAATTACAGCAGAGAGGCGGAGAGATGCATTGCTAAGCAGTGACAACAAACACGTGAAGCTTGATATGGGTCAAAAGACAGAATGATTCGGGTTGAAAGTGAAAAATTAAGATGGTGAAAGAAGCTCCTCACAGTTTCCTTGTGCCCAAGATGAAGAAACATTTTTTGGTCCTTTTGTCCCTTTTGCGCTTTGCAGACCTTTGTATTGATCAATTGGCTTACCTTGATTTCTTTACAGCTTGTCAGGAGCTGCTGTATTCTTAGACGGTGCACTATGCAGGTTACATATCAATATTCCTGCAATAACCAAATAAGGGAGCTGTGTATTTAGTTTGAAAAATAGCACAGTGAATGAGCCGTGAGTGCTGGCATTGATTATGGATACTGGAGAATATGACTACATAAAAACAAGCGTAACAGATGGGTGTGTGAGTGTATTTTTCCAGCTGTCAGTGCTGCAAAATGTCATTCAATACATTCATAACAAATCTTCACCTGCTATATTTAAAGTCCCAAATTTCTCTATTGAGTAATGAAGTGCTGCGAGAGTAGAGGCGGGTGGGATCAACCTGAAAATATGCAGGCTGTGTGCGCTTCAATAAATTCAGGATTGTGTCTTTGATATTGGGTACAGAGAGAGCAGATTTGAAATGGTTTCCAGCAACGTCACTTCAAACACTGTTACACCAGGACTAAGAACAACAGAGGAGACGTGGAGGGGAGCTTTAGATATGCATAACCACATGTGACTAAGTTGGTGAGAGAATGAGAGAGCCTGCGTGTGTCCTCCAGTATGTGCAACTTTGAGGGGAGCACTGAAGAAGATCCCACTCCATTCTGCATAATTCAATTGGCAGACAACACTCTGGGGTTGCATAAGACATGCCTTGAGAGACTTGATATGGTGTGTGTGAGAGTGTGTGTTTAACATGGTGAAAAGGTAAATTTTAACGAGGCTGATGTCACAGCGAGGGACTCAGCAGGAGTCCTGAAGAGCGTAAGAGGTACGCTAATCTTTTCTCTACCTCTTCACCTATCACTTATATCACTCGTCCTTTTATGTTTTAAACTGTTCTCCCCGACTGTGGTCATCCTTTGGATCCGTTTACTACTGTCCACTTATACATATGTTGTGTCTGCAATGGATCACATTCACTTGGCATCAACGTGCACCTCAAAATTCATCTCGCCTTACGAATGCTAATTGGATTTCACGCCCCCACTTGATATGCAAAAACATGTACATCACTTCCACACTGTCTGCACGCAGCTGGCAGAATGTTTCTGTCTTGGAATGTTCAGAGTGCCATCCGCAGCTATGCTATGTTAGAAATGAAGATCTTTCCTCAGCTCCAGTGCTTAAAGGTACCAAGCTGCCGGAAGTTACAAAACTGTGTGTGAAGTGGTGCATGTCTCCACGTGTCCTTCTGTCAGTGGAGCTCTATGACAAAATGACCCCACCTCTCACTTGATTTATTACCTTAGTAAAAAAACTTTCCCAATTGAGTTTATGGTCTCAGTCCCTAGTTTTAAGTCTCGGTCAATAAAGCCTGATGTTCACTTGCTGAATTATGATCCCATTTAGAGTAAAATAAACTACAAAGTAGGGTATGCTTTAGGGCGGGTCTACCCTGTAGCTAACCAATCAGAGGTGGGCCATGGCAGCTCTGGCTCCAAAACCAAGATGGCGACGGCCAAAATGCCAAAACACAAGACTTCAAAATAGCAGAGGTTACCGTGGCTACTTCCACTTCTTTAGCTTAGTCTAAGTGCTGATGTTAAGCAGGTGTAATGTTTACCAAGTGTGGCACTGTAGATTGGTGTGTTAACACTAATGTGTTTTCTAAATTTGCTAATGACAGTCATTACTTTTTTGCAGTCATTTGGTCATTAACCAAAAGCATTGGACATGTTAAAATTTTGACCTGATGATGGCAGAAGAGATCTGAAAGATTCCAATCTTCCTAGTGGGGGCATGAATATCTGCCCCAAACCTCATTGCAAATCATCTAACAGTTTTCAAGATGTTTCACACTCATCCCACATCATGTTGCCACTAAAGGAAACGTCACCAAACCCATTAAGATTTCATCTTCAGGGAATCATGGAAGTTTGTACAAAGTTTCATGACAATTTTATGTGATAGATATTTATTCAACTTCAATTAAACTTGCTGTATAGCTCAAGTCAGGACTTCTCCTGGTTTTAATCATATTTGGGATATGATAAAGGACAAAACTTGCTATACACATCCACGTGTGATTCTTACACTATCAGGCTTCTGCTTATCTGCCCGGTGTCTCTGATGCTCCCAGACAGTCTCCATCATTTCTGTTCTGAGGTGCAGGTGTTATCAGTAACAGACATTATTTATGGAAGTTCCGATTACATGTGAGCTTTTATTCTTTTTAGGTCTATTTTTTGACTGTTTCTGTTATAAAACTTACACTGCAAAACTTGGGCCCACATTTTTAATTACTGAAGAAAATTCAGACGTGTTTTACAGCTGAATTGCTCCACATCAAGAATGTTCTTGAGCAAACCAAATCCATGCCTTGAATTTGGATTTAGATGACTGGACATCGGTTATCAGTTAACCAACGGGTGGCACACTGGGCGACGGCCTGCTCATCTGTCCCCTGTAAAGCTCTGTATGTGTGTCTGTCCGCGTGTCCAAAAACTCAGCAGACATATCTGTGAAAGTCTAATCTCTCCTGCTTTGGATTAAAGCTGCTGTATCTTTGACTTAAGACCTCCCAAGACATTATCAGTGGCTTCAAGCACTTTCTCTTCTTGATAACCCGCCAGCTAAACTATCTCTGTTTAATTGAGCTGGTCTGCTGTATGTGAGGTCGTACTCTACATACTCAGACAAATGTAGAGCAGCTAAGCCATCAATTTAAAGGTCTACTGAGGGACAGCGCGGCCCCTTTATTGGCCCATGGAGCTTATGAAACCCCAAAACAAATTCAGTGGATAAACTGATAAATGCATGGAGGTCAAGCTAGAAACCGATTTTGTTTTCAAGCTTTAGAAAAGTCAGTGCCTTGGGGGTGGTAGTCAATGTTATTAGACTAGAGCATATACTAATTGATTTTTGAACATTTTTAAATCAAGGTATTTTAGAAAACAAATTGTACAGTACAGAACTTCATCTTAAAGTATTGGACGGAGGAGCATGAGGAGATAATGAGAAAAAAGATAGGAGTTCCTTGTATCCCCTGATAGCAATCACTGTGGCTGCCTGTGTATTGGCTTTATCCTACCATCTTATGTGTTTGTAAAGTAGTGTGTGTGTGTGTGTGTGTGTGTGTGTGTGTGTGTGTGTGTGTGTGTGTTGTACAGTAATTTGATGTGTGACACTGCGACACAGTTAGAATGAATTGGCTGCAGCAGAACAGAGCAGCACACATCACTGCTGTGGACAGATAATCTGGTTAGGCCGAGGACACACTACACCACTGAACAGGCTGAGGAGAGATTCAAGATTACGCACCGGATGACTGATATCAGCTCATTTTGTTCACATTGCAGAGTGCACAGCCTTGACTGACACTTGGATTTTGGGTGTACACATTGGACTTAGTGGACAAAGTTGATCACAAGTTAGAACACACAAGTATGCATGCTCTAAGGGTCCCACAGTGCCCGAGGTCTGGGTAGGTTTATAACCAGTAGCCCAGCTTGGTGCCTACATTACCAACAATGCAACAACATTAACATTTGGTTGTGTTATGCTACAGGTGACTATTGTACCCTCGATCCTCGAGCCTCAAGCAGACACTCTCCACACCCCCAGACCTTTTTTGTCATTTCCAAACTTCTTCATGCTCAACAGACACTGACTCATCACTTGAGGCATCACTTGACTTTTAGGCAGCTTCCTCCGGAGCCGCAAAAGTACTTCACTGTCTTTCCAACCAGTAGGCAAACACATATGATCCTTAAAGTACGAGATCTTTTAAGAAACATGGTCTTTTAAGGTATTGAAACACAAGGAAAATGCCCCTATGCCACCAAAACATCCACGACACTATACAGTATAACCTTTGTTTAATCTCACACACGCTCACACACACATAGCGATCAGAGCAAACAGTTGGTGGATGCAGAATGGCTTTGTGGAAAGGAAAACCTGGTGTGACAAAAGGTCAGAAGAAGAGTGAGCGACGTGAAAACAAAAAGAGGAAGACAGACTCACAGAGAGAGAATGAGAAAATAAAAGAGATAGCAACTGAGGGAGGAAGAGACTGTTGTTGATATAGCATATTGGATGCGCCTCTCCATGCTGGGCAACAACTCTGCAACTGAGTAACACACAAACACACACACACAACCATACACCCACACACACACACACACACACACACACACACACACACACACACACACACACACACTCCGTCTGAGTAACAACCAAATGGAGAGAGACAGAGTGAATTGAGGCCACGAGTTTGGAAAGAGACTGCTTGTGTTTATCTGCATGCAATGCCACAGAGATGGCTTCTCTCTGCTGTACAAACAGTGGAGGGCTCATTCTTGGCTCATGCATGCATTCAGTACCCTCCGTCACATTTCTAAAAAATGAAAAAATAACTACTAAAGTATTTGAAATGAAAAAATATCTTAATATCAGCAAAGTTACTGTAATCAACACCTGAATTTATCAAAAAAAAGATACTTCATGCCCATGTATTTGTCTGCCTTATCTTAGGATGTTCATTGTTATATATTTGAATTTAAAGATGTTAAAGAGACGGAGCCGTCTTCTACATTCTCTAGACAATGTTGTGCCTGAGACAACTGCTTTGCGAGCTACCATTCCAGTGTCACCATGACTGTGCAGTCATGCAAATATCCAGTTTTCGAAGTCTGATGTGAAAAGATGTGCCTGGCCTGCGCAGATCTTCCACCTAAGCCCCATACTTTTGGGGTAAATTAAAATGCCGCCAGGCCGTATCAGCCAGTCAGTGCTCCGCCACGCTAATGCTCTTGTTGCTAATTGAGTCTCCGCATATTTTTTGTGGAATGTGCTGTCTCCTTATTGTAAGGCTGTACGGATGTGTCATTCTAATGTCGTCAATGTCTCCAACAAGATTAAGATGTGTTAACACAGAAGAGAGGTAAGATGAGGCAGAAAGCATGAGAGAGGCATCAAGAGACAGAGAGTCAGGGAGAGGGCGTGACAGAGATAGAGAGGATGCCAGATGAAACATTAAGAGCAATCTGTTGGCATGACTGTGTTTCACCATGAAAGATAGATGGAAACCATTTCTCACCTGCCCAGTGGAGATGGACCCATAGTTTGACTTTGCTTTTCAGTGAAATGGCCCTTTAATCTCCTTGCAGGTCCTACCCCTCTTGCATTAAAAACCCTTTTACGCCACTACAGGACAATCTATCTCAGTAAGAGATGAATTTGTCTGATGGGCGTGTGTGTGTGTGTGTGTGTTGGCAGGTGGGTGATGGGATTGAGAGGTCTGCACAGGTGAGGATGCAATTTATGGCCCAAAAATGTTGATTAGTTTTGTTTTGATGCTTTTGGCAGTGTTTGTTTTCAACTGCCACAGCCGTAAAGCAGATCGAATGGAATGACATTGATGGAGGGGCAGAAATGCAAAGCGGGAGGGGGGGGGGGAGTGGACACAGGGAGATTATCTAATCTTCACAAAGTCTGAAGAATGGATGCCTTCATCGCTGCTGTTTTCATCTATACATACAAAGCCATCGTCTTCCTCCTCCGTCTGCATGACCCTCTATCCTTCTCCCTCTCTCTTCCTCTCTCTAAATGTATTGCAATTCAAATCATGGGCAACAGATTAGCATCACTGTACAGGAGCAGTCACATAAAAAGTATATTAGGGATGGTAAGATTCAGAGATTTGCATCGATGCACCGGCATCAAAGTTACATTAAGACAGTGGGCACTACAGCTTAAATCTTTGCATTGGTAACATATGACTTATTATCGCTGCCAGGTGTAAGCCTGAAGAGGATCATGTGTTTGGTCGTGTGCATGCGTGCGGGCATCTATCTTTCCACAATTTAACTGAAAAAAACTGACATCCATAGAAAAGTTTGATCTCATTTCGAGCCGGAGCATTTGCAGATTAATTCCAGACCTGATATGTTGTGATCCACTAACGTTAGGAGATATGAAGAAATCCCCATTCCTGTTATCTTCACTGCCATGTTGACTGTAGGGGAGAGCCGGATTGTTGGGGACACTTTTAACTGTAGTTAAAAGTTGTGCAGTTAAAAGTTCTCTGGTGTAATTCATGTTAGAATATTCTAGCCAGCAGTAAATTAAATGTAAGGGTCTCCATAAATAAACATGTTTTGATGTACACCAATGTTTTCTGAAATTAGGTGATTTGTGATTTAAGTCAAGCTGCCAACCAGCCCCATCAGATCAAGGCCAATATTTGTTTACTTTTTTACATTTTTATTTATTTATTAATTAATCTATTTATTTATTTATTTGTTTATTTGTTTATTTGTTTATCCATTTGTATATTTATCTATGCACTACAAACTTCTGAAAAGGCCTGTCCATGAAAGGGCCAAGTGCTTTTTAGAGGTCAGAAAAAGTTGAAGTGCTAGAGAGCTGTAAAATAAAGTAAAAAAAAGTCTGTGTTGAGTTAATGTATTTATTTGCAGTTTTGGTTTAGAAGAATTAAAGTAAAATCAAACTGGCTGTACTATATTTGAATTGTATGTTAATGTATTTTTTGTCTTTTTCAGATTGAATGGCATCATATCGCGTTGGAATTTCATGTTGAATCAAATCGTGTGAATCGTAATAGGGGTGCAACATATTGTACTGCATAGGTAGTTGCTTCATATGTATCTTCAATGTATCTTTCACATATTACGCCGATGTGTACCGCGTCGTGCATCGTACAGCATGGGCCTCAGTGATGGAGATGTGCGTTGTATATTGTAGCAGTAAGTTCCCTCTACAGAAATCTCCCCATCATTATATTCCAGTTCTCTATTTGAGTGTAATTAACCAAATTAATAGTTTAACTGTAAAAATTAAATGTTATACTTACACAGGCTCTGGTCTTTCCCGATATGAAGTAGTTACCCAAT
The DNA here is from genome assembly GCF_042242105.1 of Pempheris klunzingeri. NCBI lineage: Eukaryota > Metazoa > Chordata > Actinopteri > Acropomatiformes > Pempheridae > Pempheris > Pempheris klunzingeri. Next base: position 610,506 of record NC_092024.1, read on the forward strand.
TATACGGTAGTCAATTGGAATTGGATTGGAACTCATCCAACCAAGACTAAGATACAGGGAACAGAATTTGACAGTCACTAATACAGGAGGCAACAGACACACATGGTGGCTTGCAGATACACACAGCCATTTTTATATTGTATTCAAGCGGTATGAATTTTATTGAATTACAGTAATCCCTCCTATACAACCCCACTGAGGACGCCCAGCTAGCCTGGAAAATACAAGCAGCTTGGTGAGCTGCACAGAGTTGTAGGCGTCCCGATGAATCGACCCTGTGAATACGGAGCATAAAAAGCGTCCTGTTAATCTGCACTGTGCTCAGCTTGGGACCCTTTAATCATCACCTCGTGCAATGCCATGTGGAGCTCAAACAGCAGCTCAGGTTTTATGGAGCATTTACAGAGCTTCAAAGTTCCAGTGTAGGAGAGTTCTGCCATTTCTAATTCATTTATAATCAGACACTTCCCATCAATGGCGTAACACGTTCACACCAGGGTGTCTGCAAGTGCAAAATGTATGAAGAGTCAGGGTGTCGCAGTGAATTCAAGATCTTAACCTTGAAGTGTTGTTTACTTAATGATTCTGGGTCTGTTTGGCAGCAGGTCTGTTTTCCGATACTGAGTTCAGAGCTGTGCTGAATAGGTGTCACATTATTTAGCTGTTCAGAGAAGGGTGTCAGATAATTTGTCTGTATATATTTAGCTCAATTACTAGCAGCAGCTACAGCCCTGCAGTGGACAGAGAAGATTAAGACATATTGGTAACTGTGACTGCTCCCCGGCACTGATTGCTCTTACGCCAGGAACACACTGCCTACCTCTTCCTGTGCATGGCAGCTGGCTCACTGCACTGCTGTGGCTCACATGAGTGTGGTGTCCACAGACAAGCATGGCTGCTATCTCTCTTTGCTGTTAATTATGGAGATCAAATAAAAAAGAAAAAGAAAGTCTTTATCATATTTTACATGTACAGTCAATGAAACTGTAGTGAAAGGTCTATAATGTTTCTGGAAAGATGTCAATATGCCTATCACAGATTATTTTTACTGTGTATGTTTGCTGCGACCGAGACACATGCGTATCATGGGAAAGTAGGTGAGACTTCAACCCTCTTTATGAGCTACGCACGAGCCAAGCTGCTCACGCTGCCTGTGTGGCTGCTCTAACCTGCTGTAACCTGCTCTAACCTGGAAACTGAAAGAAAACCAATACGTTCCATGACCACAAAAGCTGCTCAGGTAGGCAGTGTGAGGCTTAATGTCCAGGGGTTAATGTGGCAGATCTTCATGTCAGCATGTTTTACTCTGCATTTTTCTAATACTGTAGCAGCTAAACTGGAGGGATATGCATTTATTTCCTTTGCATACTTGCCATACTGGAGGAGAACGAAAAGGTATTTTGGATAAATGGACAGAGGTTAAAAAGGGTACACTCACACGTTAGCATTAGTGTATAAAAATGTCTGCAGGCGTCTTATGTCCCAAAAACAATATGCTAAAATGTATAGCCTACAAGAAGATAGCCAAATTAAACTTTTGGCTGTGGCTAGTAAACATACTTTGCTCTCTGGTATCTGAACAACAGGGCACAGAAATGTTGTTTCACTCTTCAATATTTCACAAGAATTCCTCTTTTCAGCTCAAATAGACCAACCTAGTGATGAATCCATTGAAACACTCCAGTGTTAACTGGCTGTAAACTTCATATTCAAGCCTTAATATTAATAATTAATAATGTTTTAATATTACTAATGAGCCCGTTTAACCCCCTGCTAGATAATCTTGGCTGAGTAAGGAAACACAGAGCAAAGACTAAAATCATTTATATCCAATGGACACAAAATCAACAAGAAAAATCCTTAGATGAACAGAAAAGCGATACATTTTCATTAAAGACACACAGTTTAAAGTAATTACATTAATTAACATTTCTTCTTTTGATGCTACTCAATTGAAGCAGCTTGTGAGACTAAGGCAAATAACAAATTTGGTTTTATTGGTTAAATGGGTCTTAAGTCTCTTTCCAAATAGCAATCAGCGAAGTCTCAGAAGCTTTTTCCAAAAAGGCTGATGTATGAAAAGAGTTGCAGCTGAAACAAGCGAAGGACACAGTGGAGTACTTGTAGGTGTGAAATTCAGTGTGAAATCTCAACTCACCTATTCATGGCAAAGTGGGTTTTCATACAGACTTGGTATTCAGCTCGAGCAGGATGCAGACTGGTTTTATTTTTCTCCCCTTTCTTTGTTTCTCAACATTCTCCTCTCATCATGGTGGAGTCGGCTTTACAACATCGATATATCTCCATGTCCAACAGGATGATTCCTAGTGTGAACTTATTGAGCTTATATGAGCCTGATGATTAGTTAAATCGTCTTCTAGTAACTACATTGATGATGAGATCAGAGGTTTGGCCATATCGATACACAACCGTTGATTCATCCCAAGTTCTGCATTGATGTTCAAAATTAATTGACACAACTGTTAAGATCTTTAGTATTCACACACATTCTGACCTCATTTGCAAATTTCAGTCTCCTTGGGCAAATACTATGTCTGCCAAAGAAATTTTGTGGACAGCATCGTAGCTAAGGTGGCAGAATTTACAGCACCACCAGGAATTCTGGAGTAGTAGATACTTTACCAACCAACAAGGAATGTGCAGTGCAAGATCCGTGTTTCTCCGATGAAATGTGAACATGCCTTAACTGTCTCCCCACTGCTGCTTCTAGTTGATGTGTGTCTGTGTGTGGAAGACAGTGTGTGACTCGCCCCTCACCTGCTAGCTCATTAGCCAATCACATGCCTTTGTCAAGCCATCCACACCCTGAAGAAATGTTGAGTACCACGTGCAGCTGTGCCTTTAAATCTTTATGCGAAGGCAAAATAGTATCATATCATATGCCAGTGGCAAATCTACTGATGGTAACAGTCAACACAAGGCAAGAAAAGCTGGTGCATTTACAGCAGCATGTGCCACCATTTAGTATTTGAAATAAAATGGTCGTACATTTTCTTCACATCGGTTGCCTGATGCAATACATTATATGGCCATGTGTGCATTATGGCAGTCACACAGGCATTTAAAACAAATAAAGAAATCCCTCCAGTGCGATGTTAACAGTTTCTGTCTTCTACATTACATATACTCATTTCATTTAAACTGCGTCATTCATGTGATGAAGCGTGGGTCACATGCAGCTTTAGCCACAAGTGAATGGGAAGTATTGCCCACATGGTGTAGAATACCTTACAGGGTCACTTTGCATAGATTTAAATAGACATACACAATAAATACAATGAATGAGATGTAACTTTGCTTTGTGAAAGGACTCGTGATTAGGATTTTGAATACGTTCCAATAGTTTATTCATGGTTCACAGCGAGGGATGCTTACCCCAGCACATCAGACTGAAGAAAAAGAAAAGGAGGCAAATTTTCCCGACTTTAGCATACTATCTGTGTTTTCGCCTTGCCTTGATTTCCCTGCCTTTGTCTCCTCGCTGCGTTCTCTTGTCCTCCCCCATCTCCTTATCTCTTCCCTCGACAGCCCAGATAACTGTTAAACACGCACACAAAGTAAGACATCAACTGTGGTGATTGAAGCCCACATAGTGGCTGTCCTGCTGCCTGTTCACATTTGTTAGAGACCACTGCTGATTAGTGCTTTAGGGGTTTTGATGTCAGCCCGGATTCGGATGATTTATCTCCGACTCTGTTGAAAATATGCTTCAAACACACCTGAGGTGATGCAACATATTTCTGCGCATTGACAAGTGCACCCACGTGCACAGGTATATGCATGCACAAACATGAACACGTGTACAGCCCACAAAAGTCAGGACAATTACACATACAGTGTCCTCTCTCATACTAAAAATAGCATCTGAACACTCTAAAGCACTCCCAAACATTTATCCATGTTTTGTGAGCATACATTGATGGCATTTGCAGGCAGGTTAATAATTATTTCATATTTGCACAAACAGTTAAGAGGAAAAAAAAGATATTAACTACAAAGCTGATCAACTCAAGTGTTTGGGAGATGAAGCTCTGAAGCATAAAAATAAGAAAATACATTGTGGCGTACATGAAGCATGTGACTTTAATGCCCACTGAAGCCTCTGCTTTCATGGAGAGGCCAAACTTTATGTGATCCTGTTGCACCTTCCTCTTCTACAGGTCTAATGTCACCTTACTGGAGAATTAGCACCGCTGACTGTTTATGTTGTTGCATTGAACTCCTAATATTCAACGGCACATTCGCATTTCTTTTGCGGATTTTCTGGAAATTTGGATAAAATTCACAATACATTTGGATGGAAATTTGACTATTGTCAGCGACTCGTCTTGTGAAAGATTGCCCTCACCAGAAAACCAGCAATGATTGCTTCATTGCCAAGAAAGGTTTGCATTTTTTTCTACCACCAACAATCAATATTGGTTTCTTTTAATCACAAGAGTGACCTTTCTGTAGCCACATCCAATTGACATGCCAATAGCCATGTCTAAGCTACAGATCATGCTCATTTTACAGCAGTGTGTCATCCTCCTGGACAAAGTAGTTTGTCGATCTTCCAAGATGGCAAAAACAGCTCCAAACGTTTTAGAGGCCACTGATAAATGAAGAATGTCTAGGAATCTAGGAATGACAAAGTGCCAGTGCTGTATGTCCCAGCTTCTAGCCTGGAATGAAGAAAACCAGTCTAAAATGCAGGACTGGGGAGCAGAGGGGCAGCAATCAGGAGCTCTCAGTGATACCCACTTCAGGGCTCCACTACTCCCATTAAGTATTTTTGGAGCATTTTTTGTCCTTCAAGTAAAAGAGAAAAAACAAATACACAAATTGCTTATTTTTTACCATATATGAAAGAAGAATAGAGAAGATGTAAAAAGGGGCCTGGAAACAAGATGAAAGGACTGTAAATGTTAATGGGCAATAGGGGACTTTTACGTGTTCTGCAGAAACACAGGTGCTCAGGAAACACTACAGCAATTACAGCAGTGAGCTTGAGTTATCTTCTGCCCTGCGTCGCGCAAGCCACACAATGTTTTGTCTGTAATGAATTTGGCTGATAGTAGCTGAGATTTTTACTCTCTGCATGTGTCAATTTTTGGACAGCTGTTCATTACAACATTCAGTAATGTTCTAGCGGTTTTTGTCTGCCACTGGTTAATGAATATATAAGCAAACACTCTTTGGCTGACAGCCGAAATAAATGACTTCCTTTGTGGCTCCAACGTGGAAGAAACCTAGACACAGAGGGACATCAATATGTAATTAGTCGTCTGACAGTTGGATTCGATTCAATGCAGAAGGCGCTACTAAGTGCCAAGGGCAACCTAGACCGTCTGCATGGAAAATCATTATCCCCAAAACCATATCAGCTGCTGATATTTAGCCTTAGCTCACCGTATGCTCCGCTAGGCGTCTTCAGTGGGCTCAGATGGTTATATTGTGTACTATTTGCCTGATTCCTCTGTGGCCAAAAATGACTTTCCACCTGATAAGGGCTCCTGCCAACTGTGCTTATAAAGAGGTTTGATTGTGGAGTGTTATGTCCTTCAGTTTGGTCTCTTTGGGGAGGTGAGAATGATGGCATTTGAACTCAAGTGGCTTGAAATTACTGCACTAAGATGCCTGTGATTGCATGTCTCTGTTCTCTACCAACGACAGTCAGTTAAAGCAGAGACAAGCTCTTTGAAAGCTGGGTAAAGACATACCCACGTCTGATTTTTGTTTTTACTTCAAACCAACACTTCGCAATGGAACATTTTCCCTTTGTTTTACAATTTGCACGTTACTCTTTGAAATGCTGAGCTCTTTAAAGAGAACGTTGGCCACTTTTTATGTGGATCTCTAATTGGTGTTGATTGGTGATTTAAAATGTGGGAGGGCTTGTAGAATATTATAAATATTGTGCCTTGCTCTACTTCTCGTAGGGCTATATCAAAAACGAAGCAGTGGGGGACTTCCTTCTAGCCTATTAGATGTCTATGTTAGATTCTCCATTACTAATCACCCCTCTCTGCTGTGGGCAGTAACTGCTGACTGCTAATGCTAACACCAAGAGAGTGAAGTGGATTGAATATGAAGGTAATGTAGGCACTACCAGCAATAGAACACAGCTTTCTCTGTCAATACAGCAGTGAGTGAGATAAGCTTTTTCTTGCTTTAATGGACTATAATACCATCAACACTGATTGGACATCCACATGGTGAAATTTCCCTTCATAGTGATATTAATTGAGTTTTTGGCCAATGGGGGCAGCAGACTAAGCTGTGAGCTCAGTGCTGACATACCAACCATTTATAAGGGGCGACTTGTTAACAAACATTGCACACCCCCCGAAGCTTAATAGGTGCACACTTCAGAAGTGGCAGTCCTACTTCTCCCTCCTTCCTTTCTTTTCAGGTCAATTTCAATACAAATTAAGGTTAAGATTTGAACTAGAAGGTGAACTGCTGAGAGAAAACATGTAGAGAATCAAACAAATAGATGAACAATAAAGCAAATTAGAATAGCAGCTGTTTTCTTTTGTCTCTACTGGGAGACAAATGGCAGCTAAGTGACTGCCTTCACACCTGACAATAAAAATATGTTAGATATGTGGGAAACTCAGAAGATGAGGCCCATGGTAATGTTTCCTCCTGAATGACAGGAAGGGCAAAACTACACAGTTGGTGGTACACAGGTAGAAACCAAGACATCTTGATAATCTGTAACCTGGGGGCATGGAGGTGTGTGCGAGGTGGCTGTTAGAGGAGGAGAAAACAGAGAGATAAAAAAAACGAAAACCAGATTTATGGTAATGTGTGTCCCATTTTTCAGCGGAGTCGAGTGTTCTTGTGCTACAAACCGTTCAAATTATAATGGGCATGGGAAGTGTGGGGAGAGTGGGAGAGGCATGCAGGCAAAGGGAGGGATGCTTAAGTGAAGTGCTGTCACAAAGCTAGCATTGCGATTAATGTTTGTACACAGATGGGCTACAACAGTCAGCTAACAGCAGCCAATTAAAGGCAGCCAATCAACCATCTGCCAATTAGCAGGCTGTCAGGTTTCAAACAGCCATTTTACATCTGCCAATCAACATGCAGGAAGGTAAGAGCACGGCAGATCGCATGAGGCAAAAGTCAAGGAGCATAAAGTCCACAGTCACCTGGAGGCATCAAAGTACAAAGTCTTCTTTTTCTGTGTGAGATTGTGGGTCACATCAGGAGAAACAATCAGAAGAGTTTAATGTATAAATTTGACTGGTGGTCAACCGAAAATCAAGGTCAATGAAGTTACCATATATGGTTTCTTGCCAGTCTGTCATGTAGCCTGATTGTTGCTGATTGGCTCGGAGAAATCTCATAGTTCTACTGCCTCATGGTGAGGCAAGGGGGGGCATTTTGAACTCCCACTTAAGTTACCAAATATGGTCCCTTGCCCGATAGAGGGTTAAAGCACCGTGTAGTTTTGTGGTACAATTCAAACAAGATAAAAAAAAAACTACTGTATTTTTAACAAATCAAGGTTCCATGGTGGTCCATAGGAAGGGGAGGGTCTTCACCTCTCTATTTGCTGAAAACTAGCAAAATACTAGTACTAGTATTAGTACTAATACTAAAAGACCAGTTATTTATTTTTCTTTTTTTACTGCATGCATCATATTAATAGACATCTGTCAGCTCTAGCTAACTAATATAGCTCATGCAGTTCCAGTAAGAAATGGCAACAGCTACACAAAACAACGGTGACACTTGACACCAGTAGTCCTATCATGTAGTGACACATCCCAAGCAGCAGCACAGGTTAAAAGCACAGAAAAGCAGCCTCTCAAAAGAAACTTTAGCATAAAAACAAGACTATATATGCACAATGCCTTTTCTGTCTAAGGCCACAGTTTGACCCTCCATCAGCTGTAATCAAGTCACACACTCAAACTCTAATCACTTGTCAAGCTGATCACTTAAGCATCAATTAAGGACATTAAACAGCCATATTAACAGTAAAGGGCAGGCTTCCTTAGAACAGGTGTTTCCTCTTCACCAGTTTGCGTGCAAAACTTTCCACCACCACATTAAAACCTTAAGCTCTCTCCAGATTACCAGCTGCTAATATCTAAACATGCACACTGAGCAAACAGGGAAGTTGATCAAAGGCGCTCTCAGCCATCGTGGTTTGGTTGGGTACCTCACAGCAACATGCCTATAGTTACATTTTTTGAAAAAGCCTCTCTAAGTGTTGAAAAACCCTGTAGTATTTCCACACATTTGATTTTAGCTTGAGAACATGTCTGAACACAAGTCTTTATGCAGTGCATTGGCACTTGCAGGCAAAATGAGCAATACTAAATTCTAAATGAATGATTGTGAAAATATTCATGATGACACCGTGCTGTCCGTGCTGCAGAGAATGTGAATGCAGACAAAAGCAAGCCTGGCAGGGGCAGCAGTGTCCTCCTGAGTCAATATTTCCTATTCTTTTTTTCTCTTTTTATTTGGACTCAATCTTCAGATTCTAATCTTGAAGCTGATTTGAATGTCACCTTCAGTGTGTTTGTAGTAATGAATGTGTCAGGGTTTGCATTGTGGGAGGAGATGGCTGCAGGAACACAGTGACATTTAGGAATCACATCACGCAGGTTGGAGGGCTATTAAAAGGGCTTTTAATGTACTCAACAGGGCCTGCAAACACTAAGAAAGCATGATTACAGTAGGTCACCATGGATGGGAACACTAATAGCCTCCGTTCTCTGTAATAAACTGACCTGGTGTATTCTGGTCAAAGCAATTCTTTGTTATTGATGTCTTGTACTGTTCTGTTAAAATGATAAGAAAGCATGTAGCAGTGTAAGTGGCAGGAATTTAAGCTGACCACAAGTATCTTTTAAGCTTATGACACTGACAAACTCGTAAGTGTCCCAAAAACTTTCACTCATCAAACTGCGCAAAAACAGAAAGACGTTTCTCCTTTTGCCTTTACTGGGTCACGTTCAAGCTAAAAAAGAGGGTATATAACATTCTATTTATTTTCTATAGCAAACATCAGGGCTTAAACTTTATCACAGTTCACTTCTAGATGAAATTTCCCATTTTCTATAGAAAGTGCTGCCCATACTGTGTGGAAGCTCCTAACCGCCAACTGGACATACACGTTTGTGCAAGGTCAGTGGGAACCTGGTGACACAGAGAGAAGTGAGCAGGAGGGTACAAAATGAGGAGAGATGGAGAGAAAGCTGTTACCATAGCAACTGCATGAGAGAGAAGGTATGCTCGGCGGGATGCATGAGCTGTGGCGTTCAGAGGTGTTGGTGCACGTGTAGAGTTTAACATTCGGTAAAGAGTAATGATACAAATGTCATGTCATATATATTATAATGCGTTGCTGTTTGCACTTATTTAAACTCTCAGGCCACAACCAACTCTAACAGTTTTAACACTCTGACAGTCTTGACTTTGATCCCAGCAATCGCCAACTGTAGTCCTGAAGCTTTGGAGTAAATATGAAAAACAGAAATAAGAGGAAAAATCTAAGGCCCAATCCGCTGGTGTTGGATCATTGATTTTAAAAAAACAGTAGATAAAATTGTACATCATTGCAGCACATAGGCTCAGAGAGAGTTAGCACTGTCACCTTAAAGCAGGAAGGCTGTGGTTTCTTTGATTTTCTCCATGTGCACTGTGTTTCCCTTCATTTGCTTCAAAGCCACCAGGCTCCATTCAAAAAAACACAAATTCTACCACGCAGAACATTGGAGTTGATGGTCTTCCACTGCCTCCTTAGTTAGTTTGCTTGTGCTATTGTGTGACTTTGGTGTTTTAAAAGGATCCAAACTGCCATGTTAGCATTGACCAAGGGAGCGGTTGCACAGTAAATTCCCATGTTTTGGGTAAAATGTGACAGTGGACTCCATTCTCTCTGTCTTACCCAGGAGAAAGAAAGAATGCATCAAACCCGCTGCCTGACAACTTACACCTAATCAGACGTTGATTTTTATTTGGGTAGGCCTATTTTTAGGTGGCTAAAATATAATTCCTCTGTTTTCCGTCTGTTGCTTGGCGTTTGTGCCAGGACTGACCACCATCTACTGTACGTTTCAGTAATAAACTGACAAGAGCTCAATACCTCATACAAGCCCATGTCAAATAATCAAAATTATCCCTTTGAGCTCAAAGGTTGTTGAGCTATGGTGTACAAATGATCTCCTTTGCGATGGGAACTGTGTAGATGACCCAATTCAGTGTCTCAACACCACCTCCGCACAACTAATGACCCAACTAATGTTGGCATACCACTAGACCTGCAGTGAGTGTGTGTCTTGGGGAAATGGTCTGACCAAGATAGGACTGGTCTACAGCGTTATAGGTTATTTTTTTGAAGTTAATGACCCACACAGGTCAGAGACATGTGGGCTTAGCACAGGTCCTTGTTACTGTAAAAGGGGTCAGTCATCTGATGTGTGTGAGGGAATGGAAACTCAATTCAGTCAACATAAACATAGTCACATACAGTAAGTGTCGTGAAAATGAGACCATTCCTTCATGTCAACACCGGGTCACACAATTTGCAGTATATTGGCAGCTTTTAGCATACACACACACACACACACACACACACACACACACACACACACACACACACACACACGCTCACACCAGATTGAAGCGATAAACAGCTAAGAGTCGCAGCAGCAGCTGGTGTGGGTTTGGTTCGAGCTGTGGGACCTCCTTCCAGGCACCTGACAGTCACTAATGCTGAACAAGCAGGGAGTGAGATGAAGGTGCGGTCATGCGGACACACACACACACACACACACACACACACACACACACACACACACACACACACACACTCACACACACAAACACACACACACTCTATTTTCCTTACACTCCTGCACACATGGTCCGTTTCCTCCTCTCTGTAGCGCACACACACACACACACACACACACACACCCAGTGAAGTGTACCTTTAGTCAGTTTAAGCCTGATGAGACCCAACAGTTGAGATGGAGAGGGGTTTTGCTCGGCTGACGAGGTGGGGGTGTGATGATTGTGCGCCTGTGTGTCCCTGTGCATGTGAGTGCCTATTCCCACAAGGCCGAAAACCAGTTTCTTTGTTGTCAGGTGCGTTTAACGAAACCAGCGGTGATCTCGTTAGCTGGCGGCTTACTGGCTGGGCTGCCGACCAATAAAATCAATCTGAGGCCAAAGGGCAATTGGCGTTTTCAATGGAAGGACAAAAGCATCTGAGGGAAGGGATGAAAAGGGTGTATGAGGAAGAAAGAGGAAGAGAAAGTGATTAGTAGAAGAGAAAAAGTAATGATGTAAGGGAGGGTGAGAGATGGGGGAGAATATGAGAATAAAAAGTCAAAAGGCGGAACAAGGTGCATTTGATGTGCATTTAATTATTTTGTCACAGTAATAGGATGTTTAAAATGTTACAGGCGTTTAAAAAAATAGTCTGACATGGAGGGAAATTCACTTAGCGGATGCTGTGTAGAGAGTTAGATGAGAGGATTTCATGCTTGTATGCTGAGTAGGATACATTCTGTTTAGCTAAGCACAAGACTCCAGTCCACAAAAAAGACCCCAGAAAGTCATGGCACACAGGAAAAGTTAGAGAGCCAAAGTCATGATGTGACATCTGAGCGAGCTTCTGCTCCTCCAGCTTCTACAACTTAACCCAATCTCTGATTCTAATTTGCAAAAAAATTAGGTGTGTTTCTGGGGTTTTACCTTTTGAGTGTGGCAGCGAAGGTACTTGTGTCATCATTGCTTGGTTTCATCCTCCTTCGTGATCCTCCAATGCTGTCTTTAAAGTAAGTTTTAGCTGTAATGGCGGCTGCCTGAAAATCCTCACAGTCCTCCCAGTTTTCTCTGTTGTGTTGTTATTGCCATCATGTCTGAGCTAACCCTTTGACTCAGCCATGGCCTCAGGGATTTTGGTGAGCTGTTGTGTTGTGGGCTCATTTTTTTATATAAAGAACACCTCCCTTATCTGAGCATGTAGAGTCACCCATATGACATATTGCAGACAAATATCATATTCAAAGGCTGGCTTTTTAGTTATTAATATTGTTTAAAATGTCAGTGGGATTATGAATGATGTTTTCAAACTTCTGGAACAAAACCAAGACGTTCGGGTTTCACTTTGGCTCTCCACTTGATGATGTACAGTGGGGAAAATAAGTATTTGATACACTGCAGATCTTGCAAGTTTTCCCACTTACAAAGAACGGAGAGGTCTGTAATTTTTATCGTAGGTACACTTCAACTGTGAGTGACAGAATCTAAAAAAAAAAAGAAAAAACAGACCAGAAAAACACATTGGATGATTTTTAAATAATTAATTTGCATTTTATTGCATGAAATAAGTATTTGATCACCTACCAACCAGCAAGAATTCTGGCTCTCACAGACCTGTTAGTTTGTCTTTAAGAAGCCCTCCTATTCTCCACTCATTACATGTATTAATTGCACCTGTTTGAACTTGTTACCTGTATAAAAGACACTTGTCCACACACTCAATCAATCATCTACATGGGAGAAGGTCATGTGGTCAGATGAGACCAAAATAGAGCTTTTTGGTTTAAAGTCCACTCGGCGTGTTTGGAGTAAGAAGAAGGATGAGCACAACCCCAAGAACACCATCCCAACCGTGAAGCATGGGGCTGGAAACAGGGTACTTTAGGGGTGCTTTTCTGCAAGGGGACAGGACGACTGCACCGTACTGAGGGGAGGAGGGATGGGGCCATGTATTGCGAGATTTTGGGCAACAACCTCCTTCCCTCAGTAAGAGCATTGAAGATGGGTCGGGGCTGGGTCAATTAAGGAGTGGCTCCGTAAGAAGCATTTCAAGGACCTGGAGTGGCCGAGCCAGTCTCCAGACCTAAACCCAATAGAAAATCTTTGGAGGGAGCTGAAACTCCGTGTTGCCCAGCGACAGCCCCGAAACCTGAAAGATCTGGAGCAGATCTGTATGGAGGAGTGGGCCAAAGTCCCTGCTGCAGTGTGAGCACACCTGGTCAAGAACTACAGGAAACGTCTGACCTCATGGATTGTAAACAAAGGTTTCTGTACCAAATATTAAGTTCTCTTTTTCTATTGAATCAAATACTTATTTCATGCAATAAAATGCTAATTAATTATTTAAAAATCACAGTTGAAGTGTACCTGCGATAAAAATAAACAGACCTCTCCGTTCTTTGTAAGTGGGAAAACTTGCAAGATCAGCAGTGTATCAAATACTTATTTTCCCCACTGTAAATCTCCACGAAAGCAGGAATTGGCTTTTTTACCTTTTGGCTTTTGTGTGGATTAAACAAACAAGTTGTAATGTGTGAGTAAGTGATCTAACTCATATTTGATTAACATATTGAGCCAAGCCAACAAATTTACAAAGCCTATGCGTAAATAATTTCTTATGGCTTGTAATTTGTGCTCATCTGGGACTTGAGCCCTGCTGTTGCACTCCTGCAAAGTCACAAAAGAGCTCCAGCTAGAGGATAGAGAGAGACAGATATGTCAATTACAATATGGGATTTTATACCAGGACATAAACCTGTAAGTAGAGACAACGGGAGAGTGACAGAGGTTGAAGTGATTGCCCCAGATTTCCAGCAGAGTTTATGAGCTCAGATTAAAGTCACTGTGACGTGATAATAAATCTCTGCTGTTGCTGAAAGTGATAAATGGACGGAGTAATGAATGGACCATTGGGGTACGTGTTTTTTCAAGAGACCAGTTTTTGGCAGGAAGCTGATGATAAATAATGTATGTGTACGGATGCATAGTATCTTGTCATCTCATGTTCGCCCTATGTCGATGTTATCTCCTTCCACAGGTCAGCATGTCTATATGATGGAAATGTCAGCTGACAAGAAAAGGTTTCTGCAGCACTGTGTTAACATTGTGTTATTGTAATCTGAGTCTTGGTGTATTTTGATACATATTGTATTCTACACTGCAAATTAGGTTGTAAGTTTCACTTATTTTATATGTGCAATTTTGAACACTAACATTTGAAATGTTTTGGTATGTTTGTATTTCATCTTTTTTTGGGAGGTTCCCATTCTTACATGTGTTTTTTTTATGTATGTTTCTGTCATGTGTTTTATGTATGTATGTCTGTAACAATAAACAAATAAATGAGAATGAAATAAGTGAAAACATTTGCAATGAGCTTTCTTTGTGACTTTCACTCGAAAATATTTCTTAAAATCAGTCCGGCTGCCACAAGTGTTAAAACAAGGTGAAATGAAGATTAATGCTATTCTTGTTTCTAGATGACCAAAGTTCACACAGGCTCCACTTGTAGAGAGCCTTTCCTAACCACGTTTGGAGCCGTCAGTTTGGGAGCCATTGCAGCTGACCCCTGGTGCTGTGGCTCTAGCTAAAGGTGATGTTGTTCAGTGGGTCCAGACTGAAATATCTCATCAACTGTTGGATTGGCATGAAACGTTGTACAGTTGCTAATGTTCCTCTGATGACTTAGTTGAACCCGTAGCTTTTACTCTGATATAACCACGAGGTTGAACTTTTGGTTTTGAGTGACATGTTACACCAACTATACAATGTATCCCCACGGTGTTTGGTACAAATGACTCTCAGTAACTTTGATGACTCTCTGTCCTTTCCTCTAGCGCCACCAGCAGGTCATTTTCCATTGGCAGCTGTGTTGTACCTACAGCCTCACAGGTTGGCTAAGCATGGCTGTAGATGCTTCCACATGTAAACTGGACATTGTGAGTGCTAGAGTTGCTCCATTTTGTCCCATTTGACTAATTGCACACCTTACTTTTTTGTGCCCAGCACATCTGTAATCCTCACCGTAGATGCACAATATGTATGGTTGTTTGTATTCTTTCCACTATTAGAGAAATATGTTTCATGAGTATTCTGACACTATAGCTGTGTTTATTTTATGAACTAACTAAATGGGACATAAACCATCTGTTCTTGGAACGTGACAGGTTGAAAAAGAAAAATTGTAACAAAAGTCTAAAGTCTTTTGTCTAAGGATAAGCTGAGAACGTACTGTCATGTAAGCCAAACACAAAAATTTGAAATAAAATGTTTTTTTTATCTTGAAATTTCAGAGCTGTAAGTCAATGTTAAATCATACTGGAGGTCCTGCAACAGATTCATTGTACCTATATTCTAACATTTACTCAAACTAAGTCAAACAGCCTTACACAGTCAGCACTAGATAAACCTATTCATAGTCAAAACAGTCAGACTACATTTTAAATTTAGATATTTGATCATCTTACTTACTTAGACATCAAGTTTTTGCAGCCTAGTGTTCCCTGTTTTCATGTTGTGCTTCTTATATAAGTACATCTCTAGAGGCTTTTAATGTTGGTCATCTGGGAGCTTGATTGTATGCTAATGTCACTAACAACAAGAGCGTCAGATAAATGTTTCAAATGCAATGAATGACTATAAGGAATTGTGTAGGCACTTCTACGCTGTCTCCTTTGTTATGTATCAGGTGGTGAGATAAGAGAGCTCTAATTATGTTGTCATGCAATGAGTGGTGTTTGATTCGGAGGTTAGATGTATTACTGCACCTCTTGGATTGTTTGATGCTTCAGTCACAGCAGGTGTTTAGGGCTAAATCAACGAAAAAACATTTCCATGTCTTACAGAGACCCTATCAAATGTCTTACAAAGACCCTATCAAATGTCTTACAAAGACCCTATCAAAAAATATTGAAAGGAACGGTTAAGGTTCATCCAAAGTGAGTCGATTAAAGGAAATAACAAACTGTGTTCAGGACGTTGATGTGAATAAATCAAACTTGTGTGAGAGACAATATGGTGAAATCACAGGGAACAACAACAATGTGTAGGTGTGGAAGATCCATGATGGTGAGGAAGAACAAACTAATATGTCCACGCCCAGTTGCACAGTCTGCTGTGTGGAACTGGATTCAAAGATGATGATGTCCGTCAAAAGCACCTTTCTTACTCTGCAACCAAAAGTAACACAGCAAATGCACACAACCACCTGAAACATCACAAAAATGCAGAGAAAACGTAAGCGGAAAATTCTTGTCACCCAACCACTAAACAGCTCCACAGCTTGAGCCTTACAATGACCATGGAGGCTCAGACTTTATACCTCGTCTTTGCTTTATGAACAATATTTCTCTCTTTGCTCCCTTAATATCCACCAGAGCGCATTAAGAAAAGCAGTAGTTTTACTTCGCAGAACAAGGTAGTTTTATGCTATACGCTGCCTCGATAAATTAACATGTGAACTCAGATCCAAATTATTTTTTTAAAACACCAAAGTCACACAATAACAAAAGTAAACTAATCAGTCGAGTCAGTGGTAAACTAGGAGTGGAAAAGGCTGTCTCACAACAATGTAAAG
Organism: Pempheris klunzingeri; assembly: GCF_042242105.1. Lineage (NCBI taxonomy): Eukaryota > Metazoa > Chordata > Actinopteri > Acropomatiformes > Pempheridae > Pempheris > Pempheris klunzingeri. The sequence continues at coordinate 626,881 of NC_092024.1, forward strand.
CAGTGAAAATATTCTAAATACTGTGTACACTTAACATATAGCATCTGCACTGGGAATTTTTGAACTTAGTAATTCACACAGTTGCATGATGGGCTGTCTGCATAAAACTAAAAAACCTTTAGGTAATTGTCATATTGTTTGTGCTTTCTGCATGAAGAAACCTTCTGTGTATGGCGTTGTTTTGTTTGAAAGCTGCCTCATTCTATAGTTTTATAGTGTCTGTTATAAACAGCTGCTCTTCAGCTAATTATATTTGCCCCAGATACATGGTATTAAGATGTTTGGTTTTTAGTGGCAGTTTGGTCACGTTTAGGAACCACAACTACTTGGTTAGGATTAACAAAGGGTCATGGTTTGGGTTAAAATAAGTGAAAGACAAATACAAAGGGCAGGGTACGATAAACACAAAATATAGCCATAATAGCCAGCAGACACTCAAGGGCACATAGGACCAGCCTTTGTAGTTTCCCTGATACATTTAGCTAATGCAGGGATAAGACTCTGATCACATCATATCACGGAGGTTACCAAAGTCAATATGTTCTTTCAGTATCCTTCTTATCTTTGGCGATATTAGCGGTGATTAGTACTGCAGGTTAAAGAGCAGCCTTGTTCTCCCACCCATCTGAAATTCCACTCATCATACTTGCCATTACAGTAATTAGTGTGGTAGGTTAAAACAGGAACAACATCAGAACAGTGGGCATTTATGGTGGAGAAAGGGAGATCTGGATTGTCACACTGTAAACTCCAGGGCATTCAATTATTGAACTCAATTAAATAGGTGAACATGCTGACTCTGTGGGAATCAATAATCATTCCCTTTTCTCAATAGAGATTACAGCTTTTTACACAATACACCAGCACCAGCACAGCCAGGAGCAGAGGAGACTACGGGTTAATCAACACTGGTTTGGTTTTCACTGCTAGCTCTAATTAAATAGTGATGGGGGTTTCACTGGCATGAGCAGATTTTTTTTCTACCCAAATTTGAATTATGTTGATCATATTAACATCTGGAATGTAAATCCATTTGCAGTTTACACATCGAAATGAATGCAAAACTCATAAACCACATGCTTCACTTCTGAGTGAAATATTTATATTGTTTAAATTAACTAATATGTCCATAAGAGAGGTGGGTTCCATTCACCTGGAAATAAACTGATCTTTGAACAATTCTACCAGAGTCAATCAAGATTGAGTTGCGTCAGCTACTCATCAATATTTTGTGTGTAATGTACTTCCAATATTTTTTCATAGCTAAAACCATCTGTAGCACCATCTGATCAAAGTCAGTAACCTAAGTTGCAGCAGTATCATGAGCTGTATAATATTCTAACTCTATCTCTGATTAACGATTCTAACCAGTGTTATCTGGTGATTTATTCTAATGATACAGATTAAACTAAAATGTATGTTAAATGTAAAATGTATGGCTCCAGCCCCCTCTGGCTAAATTCCCACTTAGTGAAAAGAACTTGGACTTACAAACAGGAAGTGCAGATTTTTGTATTCTATATCCATTTCAGGATATCTGAAGTTTCATGGACGTCCACGTGTCTGTGTCTGCAGACAGACATGCTATAGGCTTAACATCATCACATCACAGACCGCCATAAGCTCTGCTGAAGGACGTCTGTGCGTACGCATGCTAAGTTGGTGTCAGAAACAGGGTGGGCGGGATGTGTCATTAACTTAACCCACATTATTGGCTGATCTGGTAGAACAGATTAAAGGTGACAGTCATCAGCTATCTATCAGGGCTTCTTACTGCTTTGCTGGTATTAATGATGGCTTTAAGCTGCTTTCTGGGATGTTTTATGTGAAGGTAGGAGGATAAACACACATGATGTCTCCCATATTCCATGTTAAGACAGAAACCTACACTGTCAAGGTTAGAGGATCAATTCCTTCAAAGGTAATTACACCAGGGTGTAGTATGATTCTGTAGCTGCATACTGAATACACTAAAATACTGAAAGGCATTGGGAATAGGTATCCACTACATGCCACTGATGTGATATAAGGAATTCTCTGGAGGAATTCTCAGAGAAAATGAAGACTGTTTAATTTTTTATGATCCCATGTAGAAAGGCTCAGATGATGAAACCTGAGCAAACTGACTGCAGTATCTTAAATTGTCTAGTAGGACTCTTAACACAGCCTTGTGTTGATTGATCTCTCTCCCTCTCTCACAAACACACACACACTCTACACGCTACAAGGCTGGCAAAGTCTCCATTGACAGCTGATGCGTCATTTAATTCATTTAGTTTTAAGGTGGAACAAAACAACAGACCCGTCCCAGACTCCCATAGAGAAGTGTCTAATTCGGACAATACATAACACAGTGACGCACATGACAGCCAAAATCCTTGAAGCCACCTGCTTTGTCCATGCTCCTCCCAAGCTGCACATTTATGACCCTGAAAATATTAAAGCACATAAATCTGAGTTTGGCTCTTTAAAGATGCACAAATGTATCTGACTCGAGGTCATAACATAAGATTTAGGTCATTATTGCATTAAAATAATGAATTTCCCACTCTGTTGTGTAACACTGAGCGATATATTAAGCTCTACCATCTGATTATTTATACAAACAATACAAAACATTATTACTCAATCCTGGCCACTGTGTTCTGCCTGCTGAGCTCATGCATATTTATTTGACTTTTTATGACAAAAAGCGTAAACATTCATCACCAAACACTTGATGCACTTGACACTTGAGCGGGATGAGCGTCATAAAAGACATGTTTTTATGTCTTTCGGAAATTAATTAATCTCTGTGTGTGATCTTATCCTCAGTATCTGCTTAACCTCACCCATCATCTGTGAGATAAATGTAAACAAACTGCAACCACGAGCGGTAAAGCAACCAGCCTGAGATGTCTGATAAAAAACCGGCTCTAGCTGGTTGCCTTCTCTTCATCTGCACAGATTACTGCTTTTTCTTGCATTTACTAAAAATGTATGAATGTTTGTGCACCTGAGGCAGTTTTAGTGACAGCTACATGTGAGCAGACTGACACCACTAAACACCCATGGTGATACCTGTTGAAGGTGCTTGACAGAGCACATTGGCTCCCATTCATTTTACTTTTTGATGTGCCAGTGGTGTTTTGTTATGACTGTAAATGATATACAAAATCATGCAGATCAACATGTCTGCAGCGGTCTCCTTTATTTATTTACTTTAATAATGTTTGCTCCAATAGACACATGAATATCAATCTTCGCTGTTTGCCTTTTTGTAATTCAGTGCATTTGTTTACTGTGCAGAACGGTTTATCTGATTACATGTAGCTGTGTATGTCAACAAGTAATCAGTAATGGTTGGCATTTGCTTCAACGCCTGCACATGGCCTCTAAGGAGGAACCATGTAGCTACCTTGTCAATTGCTCGTGATGATTCTCACTCACACACACAAAATGTTTTATTTATACTCTTAATAGAGGCATTTTTCATAAAATGGTTGGGCATTGTGGTTTTTAGTTAATGTTACTCAAAAAGGAGTAAGTAGTGATTTTGGTGATGGTCATTGTGGGGACTGTTTACAGTTGCAGAATAATACACATTAAGTGTGTACAGTATTTACTGCAGCAGGATGAAGGTGTATATGGAAAAGCTACAGCTTGAAGTCACCTCAGGTTCATACCGGTAACAATGGGTCCCAACAGCAATGCAGTTTTACAGCTAAAAACACTACTAAATGTCCATACAAACATCTTAAACTTGGTGCAGCATAACTTGCTTCTCTTCTGATCCCCAAATTCTAGCTAATATACGGCTAACCAAACCAGATTTTTAGCACTCAGGTTTTGAGTGGAGTATTCCTTTTCAGTTTTATGGATTTTGGTCACCACAGCACAGAGGCATTTGTTGGTCCCATTCATAGAGTGTATATAAAGATGGAAGACATGACAGCTCCCCAAGAGTGAAGCCAGAACATCTGGATTGCCCCCAGGTAACTGGCTGCAGTATAGACCATAAACCTCGCCCCCTCCATCTCAGCAAAATCTAAGTACACATCAAATAAATTCAAAGGCAAAGATAATATTTTTGGTAATTCTTATCACTCTGATGTACGTGTTCATTTTGTCAGATAAATGTAGTTTAAGTGGTTATTACCCATGATTGAGTTGGGTGGGTATACTCGGAGCCACAGCCTGCACAGCGTAGTGGCCGCGGCTCTACTCCTCAAGCACTACTGGGAAGTTTCTGGCTTCAAATGACCACCATCACAAGATGGCAGTGGCTGTATTTGAGATATTTTGGCTTCACCTTTGTATAGCGCGTCATCCATCTTTATATGCAGCCTGTGGCTCCCTTTCAATCACTCCTCGAAATATGAAATAAAATTTACACCTGAACCTACAGCAACCTTTGACTGTTCATGTCAGGACCTCTGGACCTCACAAATGAACTAAAATCTATTGCACAGCGCTGCACAGACACTGGGATATTCCATTCTGTTGATGACAATTAATTAACAGTGCAACACTGTCCCAAAGCCCCAATTATTCCTAAAACAATATTTCTCCCTGACAAAGGCCATCAAACACACACACAAGTCTGTGTGTGTGTGTGTGTGTGCATGTGTATATGTATCTGTGTAGGCTGAATAGTAGCACAAACTGTTTGTGTAAAGCTTGGGTCATCAGTCTTCAAGGGGATTAAGGCTGCTGTCCCAGTTATAACGTGCTACCACACACATACACACAGGACATGCACACTGGGATACAGGACACACACAGACACATGCACACACACACACACACACACACACACACACACACACACAGGCACACAGACACATACACTCACACACAAACAAATGTACACACACACAAGTGCAGAAATGGCCACTTTCATTGCAATCCCTCACTCACATTCATGCTAACAATTTACAAAATGGCACACACACTCACAAATCAAAGGCATAGCTACTGTCACAAACCACCACATGGACAATTCTCAATTCTCTTTCTCTCACTCACACACACACACTCACACACACTCACACACACACACACACACACACACACACACATACACACATTTGTGATTTTTTTGTGTGAGCTTCACTGTTTCAGGCTTGGATAATTTCACAGAGCCTCAGGCTAGGAAAGCGATGCTGACCGGGACCAAGGTTGTCACTACTCTATGTGTGTGTGTGTGTGTGTGTGTGTGTGTGTGTGTGTGTGTGTGTGTGTGTATGCTGGCAGGTGACACACTTTGTTTGCAGGATTAACGCTCTTTTCTTTCTGTCACTATTGTTTCGCTCAGCCTGAGAGGCTCCACTGCATTTGTATGTGTGCGCACATGCATGTACGGCTTTTCAAGGACGTCTTTACGTCACATAAAAATAAACACGAGTTTCACTACAAGGCTCAATTTCAAAAATCCATCCATGGCCACTCAAGTGAGTTGTTTCTGTAGTTGTACCATAAACTTAATAATATTCTCAAACTGAATGCACACCATATGCATTGCGACAGAAACAGTGGGCTATGGTATGTGTTCAGAGTATCAGAACATTGTGTAAATATGAGCAAGAAGATTAAAGAGTAACATACTGAATGTTTATGGCTGGTGGACTTCTATAGTCTTACTAACAGGATATGAAAGTAGGGTTTCTCCTGCATTTCGCTTTGTTGCCTGGAGCTAGATGAGAAGATCAATTCCCCTCCCATGTGCAGTATATCATTACATATAAAGCTATATATTGCAGCTTGATAGCTTACCTTAGCATAAAGACAAGAAACATGGAAATATAAGAGATGGTGTGAAAAACAACAATCTGTGGTTTTACAGGGAGTTGTGTCTTATATCTTGACTGCGTGCAGTGACTTCTTGTGGTCTTGTTGTCACTTTGAGATTGCCAGACAAGCAATCAAGACTCCGGAAAGTCTCATTTTTACACTTCCACTTTTTAAGGATTAAACACACGACAAATAACACGTCAATCAGTGAGCTTTGGTGGTACTAGTATGTGGATTTTCTACATTCTGGACGGAGCCAGGCTAGCTGTTTCCAGTCATTTTGCAAGGCTGCTGGCTGTTGCTATAATTGTGGCAGACAGACATAAGAATAGTATCAGTCTTTTCAAGTAACTCTCGGCAAGAAAGTGAGAGTTACATGAACCCAAAATGTCAAACTACGTCTTTAAAAGCATTACTGGCAACCCCAAGTTCAACAGCAGAATTACCCCCGGGTGGCTCTGAAAAGGTGAAAACTTGAGTGGCATGTTAAAAAACAGAAAATCTAGGGAACTGTGACTTGTTACTCATGTTCATCAAATCAAAGTCAGGCCTCCTGTAAGTGGGCTGTGTGGCTATGTCCATTGCTCGGGGACTGACATTTCACGCTGAGAAAAAGAAAGGTTTACAAAGACCGCATATTCACCTCTTCTTTCCCCTTGTGTGTTTAAACAGTTGTCTAAATGCATACCGCCACAGTCCACCCCTACATTAAAGACACCAGTCAGTGGCTCATCAGCTCCTTTACACTCAAAGTGCCCCTTGCGCTTTACAGCCACTTTTTTAAGTACCGTCTCTGCTTCCACAGTGCATTTGTATTTTTACTGAGCTCTGCCGCAGGCTATGCATCAGTTAAACCAGAAGGTCTGTAGTTCAGTGGAGCAGTTAGAACTTTCTTTTGCCCTGGAGGGTGTTTAAGGCTCTTAGTGGAAAGAAAATGATGCCCCCTCACTCAGATTCTATCCAGTGCAAAGAGCAAAACCTAAAGTAAAGTTCTAAATTGTAGTTGTCATCAAAACTTTTAATCATGAATACGTGCTTGGTAAAACATGAATTTGATGATGAGTTTTGGTGCCTCGTGATACAGCGCCAGGTAGGAAATTGCAAACTTGCTGGGAAGTTCTAAATCCTAATGTAAATATGCACCTGCTTTCATATATCATCCTAAAATGGTTCATCACGTGCATTGATTTCCTCTGCCCTTTGACAAGACTGGACAAAGCGCTTGTATTTCTAACAGACTGATAACAGACTTGATAGAGTATTGTCATTACCTGTCCACTTGTAAAGATGTGTCCGAAGATATAGCTAGTCACAGTATAGGATAGCATAGGCAGTAAAGACGGCATGACATGCTGCTCTTATGGATCCAACTCCTTTCAGAAATGAGCCCAAAATAATTTTCATCCCAATAGGAGATACAACCTCATTCGGCTACTTAGCATCATTTTCCATAAAATGGAGGTATTTGGCAGCAATTTATGCTGACCCATCACCGCCATGGGCCTCCTGTGGATCTGAAATATTCATGGGCCTTCAGATACATTTTCAGACCCACTGGATGCCCATGGCAGTGAAGAGCCTGTCCGAAGCCATGAAACATGCAAAGGGTGCTGCTGTCTGTGTGCTATTTCAGCCCATGGTAATGCTTACATGTGCAGATAGATAGATCACATGGGGGACGGGAGGAAGACATGTTTTCTGCTGGAGTCTGAAATCTCTAAGTTCACATAGCTCAGGACAGTCTGCAGTAAAAAGCTGAACCCATCACATGAACTGTAATGTGACCTGAAAACCACAATATGAATAGAAACTCTTTTTTCAGATCAACTTCTTTGTAATTTAGTTGACACATTTGTCTGCAGGGTGTTGATGAGGTCAGATACTCGGATAAACTGAAAATCACATTCAGGTCATAGACGTGTAAAAACCTATTTTATTAACTTTTTAATACCATCGTCAACAAGTAATCAAGTCATCAACAACTTCTTCACTTTGGAATCACGTGTCTGCTACAGACCACATTTGTGGCGGTCACACACGTTAGTGTTGGCACATTCGTTTCCTGATATTTGCACTCAAATTTGCATGTCAAGGTAAGACAACTGTTGCCTGTATTCATTCAACAGTAGAGCAGAAGTTGGTCAACATGAAAGGCGGATGTGCTTGCCACCTGGAATTAACGTAAACTGCATGCCTTTGTACATTTTGCACAAAATTACCAAGCAGAAAGCATTTCTGGCAATAACCCAGGCTGAAAACAAGCCTTCCCTGGTCTGTTGAAGGCCACATTTGGCTTTTGTCATTACGCACGATATCAGATGAATAAATCTCCATTTCTGTTATTGTCACCAACATCCCTATGCCCCTATGTGTCCCTATGTGTCCCTATGTATCCCTGTGTCTATAGTATCCCCACAGTGGCACCCTCTGTAGTTGGGGCTAGGTTTGGGTTAGGCGTAGTCCAGATCACCTGGCAGAGACCTGCATTCCAATGAGTGTACTTTTCTAGTTATAATTATAATGGTTATAATTTCATTCTCTTCTGACATTTTATGGACTAAATCTTTAATCCATCAATAAAAAGAATCAAAAGATTTACTGATAGAGAAAATACAATAATTGCACATAGGTTTGTGAATGATTGTCTGTCTCTATGTGTTGGCCCTGTGATTGACTGGCGGCCAGTCCAGGGTGTACCCCGCCTCTCGCCCAGTGTCAACTGGGATTGGCTCCAGCCCTCCCACAACCCTTAAGGGTAAATGGATGGGCAATTGATGGCTGGTTGACTGGATGGATGGATTATATTTGCACACTAGATTGAGATTTAACATACTAGCTGACAAAGTAACATTACAGGCTCAGTTTCTACCACTCGGACATACATAGTGTGTCAGCATGTTATCATATGCCACAGTAAACTGTTCACACTTCCTGCTAATAAAGATACAATAATAAACATAAGCCATCTTCACTGTGTTCAGAATTTCAAAGACAGAAAGTCAGGATGCTTTACACGGGAGTAAGAATACAAATGATCACTGGCTATTTTTAGCATTCTGTATCTTACCCCATGCTAAAGCACTCAACACATGCACGTGACAACACACAAACAAACTGTAACACAAAGACACATGCACCTACAACACAATCTGGCATGCCCTAACAATGAGAAATGGCTACAAGGTCTGTATGTTTGTGAGAGTGTGTGTGTGTGTGTGTGTGTGTGTGTGTGTGTGTGTGTGCACGCGGGGGAGTGAGAAAGGATGCAGAGTGAGAACAAGAGCAAAGGAGGGAGAGAAGGGGATCAAGCCGAAGAGAAAAGGACAGGGAGACTATGCAAAATGCAAAACATGTCGCTAGTAATTTGAATAGCAAAGGACCACACATATTGACTTTGTAATAGAAATGTCATCCATTGCTGTTTGCTCTTTCGATTAAATGTTTTTTTTAATGTAGAATGAATACCAGCCCATGTACAAACAAAGTAGCACATGCAGTATTCTCATTTTGACAGTAAATGAGATCAAATGGCAGATACTGTGTAATTGACATTTGTCACTACCGACTGATGGGTGGGCCAGTTAGTTCAACATGGAGTGTGAAAGTGCCTTGATTCTTCTCCCATTCTGCTGTACAGGGAGGTGGATAAAAAAAAAAAAAGAAAATGCTGCATTATTAATCAGATAAAGTCAAGTGTGAAGAGCCTGAAACTCAAGATCATCACTCTTTCTGCATATCTCAACAGACTTAACCAACATGACGGGTCATCTTATTTAGATGTGCATGTGTTTTTCCATTCAGGTTCAATTTTGGTTTGTGCCACTTTCAATAGCCATCTGTCTTGAGAAAGTCCAATAGAGTGCTGCAGGGATGAAATATTTTGGTAGGCAAACGTGGAAGTTTGCATTGCCCTGGTTCCCTCGACAAAAAAACTAATAGGATTACTGGATTAATACACAAAAATAAGGTCTGCAGAAGTTTTGACACATTTTGTTCAGCAAGAAAACAAAGTAGTTTTACACACATGACAAGGCTAGGAGTAGACAGTGTCATATGAAAACTCACTTCACTCACTTTGATCCTACCTAGATCTGTTGACCAGATGAAGATCCATGTAGGATCGAAATGTTGTCATTGATAAAAATGTTTTTGTGTCTTGGAGTGAATTTGCAGGCGTTACTTCTATGATGCAGCAAGAAAATCTTAACAAATCACCACCTCTAAGCATAAATGTACGGGCCAGAGGTAAAAAGCAAATGATAGGCTATAAACGAACTACACCACATTCACATGACTTCAGCGTCACCACCACTAAGCTAGACTTTAAGTTGAAACAAAAAACTATCAAGGGAAAATACTGTAAAGTTTGAGGTACAAAAGCTGGCAGGGCTGTGAGCATGAACACAATTAGCAGCTATAAAGGTGGACTAGTTGGTAAATGAGTGTCTGTACTCTGCACAATGTCCCTGAAGGCACTTAAACGCTTCACCTTCAGCCAATCTCTTAAACTTGTATTAACTATAGACCTTATTTCAGGCACAGCACCAAAATCCCATTAAAAAAATCAATTGATTTTGAGACGAGTGAACTGAAAGTCCAAAAATGATAACTCATCTCCAGGTCATTGCTGCAGCACTCTGCAGAGGAAGCTATCTTATTAAGTCTATCATCCGGTCCACTTTTAAATAACCCTGCTGTGTATAAACTGCTCCACAGAAAATGAACCGGGTTCACTTGCCACTTAGCAAACAAGTTAGTCAGGTTATCCTACTCTGGAAGTAGTCCATATGCCACCAGGCTTCTAGGAACATCTAATTTGGTGAGGACAAATGTGGTTTTGTTGCTTTTGTGAATAGGGGAACATTGCAACAATGGAAAAGTTACTTTAACACAGTACATTACTCACACTTTGGCTGTCTCTTTCTTACATTTCTGAGTGTGGGTGTTTTCAGTTGCATAGATGCACTGACTGCAGACTTAAGTCAACTCAAGCTTTCTCACAAGAACACACCAGGAGAAAGATTCTGGCAATTCTGAGATGAAGAAAGTCAAAATCCAATATGTTATGTATTTATCCCTGACTTTCATTTATCTTAGAATATTTTTATGCTTGTGGGGAGTATCATCTCTGGCTGACACTGGGGCTGGATTGTCGTAAAGCTTTTTTTTTTTTTAAAAGCTCTGTAATTCTTCTGTAGAACAAAAAGCACAGTGTGTTTTGGCCTACACAGACATATATTGAGTGAATAAAAGCAGTTTTCAAGATGATTTCATATTCTCTCAGAACTGTCAGAGTGAGACAATACTGTCAGTGAAGGATGGAAAACCACAATCGAAGCCATAACCATTAAACATTTGACATAGAGTTGACAACTGCCTTATATACTTTTTAAATATATCCACTGATGTTACAGAATTACTTCATAGAAACAAAGACAATTATTTTCAATTGAAAATGTTGCCAGTGATGACATTACACAAATCTAATGACGCCTTAACAGCATCATATCGATGCTACACAAGAAATCCCTTCTAAATCTGAAATGGAACATCTCACTAACGTTCCTACAAATGAATATTTCTGCCTTTGCAATGAAAACACTAAAGAATGAACCCTGCAGCTTGGATAAACCTGTTGCGTAGGTGCTCTTGGAACGTAAACACTACATAAAAGAATGAGAATGTAATTGCAAATAAACCTGTTAGCTGAATTGAATTACACCAAAAATAAATTGTGGGGTCCCCTTGTGGAGAATACAAAACAGTTCATGCTATTCTGTGTCGAATGAAGACATGTACCCTTTCACCTCCGACATACACATACAGCTCCAGGTCACCTGTCATGTGACACCAACGAAACAAATGTGCATGCTGCACAAAGAGGATTATGGGAGATTACGATTGCATCGCTGGTGCAAATGATTTAGATTAAACATCATTGTCATCATAATACTACTTTATCTGTTGTTTTTGTTTAATTATGTAGCTCCCACTTGATTTGTTCAGGCAGAACTGTCCTGGTTCCAGTGGTGCTGTTAAAATGTGTATGTATGCACATATTCAGCGTATATGTACAGCATGCGTGTACCTATGCTGCTGATTATTCCCAGTTATTAGATATCTAGTCACCATTTCCACTGAGTCTCAAAAGGGATTGTTCTCTGTCTGGACGTGTGCGCCTGCCAGTGTGTGTGTGTGTGTGTGTGTGTGTGTGTGTGCCTGTTTGTACGGAAATGGATTGTGAAACAGTCAGAGTGAAGCTGATGTAATTTCAGTTGGAAATCCCATCATGAATTCTTATGGTCTTGTCTGTCTATTATTGTAAGCTTGGTGTGTGTGTGTGTGTGTGTGTGTGTGTGTAATGTGAATGTGTGTGAGAGAGGGAAATGAGAGAAGAAAGACAGAGTAGGATTTCTTTTTCCCGTTTGGAGACAGAGAGGAATAGAATTACTCCGAGCATATATCCAGAAGCTGATATCATCCCTTTACAGGTATGTAAATGAGTGCAGATGTGAGCACATCACCTTTCTTCCCCTATAACATTATTTTATCTCTGTTCCTGTTTCCACATCTATTGAATTTAAATTTGAAGGTCACCATCAAAGCACTTGCTTACAATGATCAAAATCACATGGTAGCACCAAATAAGAGTGCTAATTAAGGACTGACATTTCCAGCAGTGCTGTTCATAATGTGCCAGCATTGTTATTCTCCTTCCTGCCCTTCAACATGTTCTCTCTTCCACTCTGCGCTGCCTTGATGGATGCAGATAAAAGCCGGACCGTGCAGGGAAAAAAAAACATGCTGGGTGCACATTCAACTCCCACTTGTAGACCTTAATCCAAACTCCAAACATGTTTTGCATTGTTGGATCAGTTTTCGTGAAAGTTAAAATGTCTGGCAGGTGCAGTTGCAAGCAGGTGGATCATCAGTTCGGTCTAGATTATGTTTATCATTGGGTTGCCTCATCACGGCCACGGTAAGTCAGCATTTGATCTTGTGGATTTTGGTTTCAGGTAGAAACACCCTGGCTTTATTTTGAAGCCGTATTTCTGATAGATTTGAGGTCTAATGTTATCTCAAAGCCACTCAAGTCAGCTTGTGACCAGAGCGTTGCTAAATTCCCAAAATGCATTAGCTGAGCTGCTCAATGGCAGCAACAGTCGGGCTGGACATTGTTTATCTATCACTAATTAGAATATTAGAATATGTTGATGCTTTTATGACAATTTGACATTGTTACAGAAGATGTCTGAGAAAACAGACTCGTTATTATTGTGTAACACGCTGATTGTTCGCAAGAAAATACTGATAAAATGTAATGAGATGCATAATTGCATATTACATAGTTGGGTGAAAAGTTGAAAACCATTAAAACCAGGGACATTAAGCCTCCAGGATACACTCAGTGCACTTTGCAGAGAAACTCTGAAAGTGAATATGATATGGTCTACATGTTGATTGTGTGCTCCACAGAAGCGTCATACTGAGCGTGCATGGTCTACAAGTATGTTATGTAAATTTGTGTGCACAATGCTTCGCTATATTTTAGAGCTGAATCTCGGCACTAAACACCTCAGAGCATATGAAAAGGCCGTTGAACAAAATTAACCCACAGCTAATGTGCCAAAGCAGAAAGCATAATGAGAGTCAGTGGTGAAATAAATAATGTTTTCCTTCTGCCAATGTCCATTAACTCAGTGCTAACTTGAACAGAGCACGCTGGGAGCTGTCCACTTCATGTCATGTTAATTATCCCCTGGATGAAAATGATCGCACCCTCTGGCTTTCTGCCTCTGCACACCTCCACCTCCGTCACACACATCCGAATATGGATATACAAATATGGATTTTATTACATGTAATAACCATATTACATTTAATTGCATTTTAACAATTTACTTACCACCCTTTGCAAATTGAACATTGTTCATTGGAGTCAGTATTGTTCGGGTAAGTATGCCAAATTGGTCATTTAGGACAAATTAATAATAGTAAGGAAGTTCTTGTCCCATCATCGTTGACCCAGCACAAGATGCAAATGACAGCGTCAGATGAGCTATTACTCTGTTTTCCTAGTTTTGTGACAAAATGGTAGAATGACTGTTATCCTAGGATTCATATGGAAGTGATTCAATATAATAAAATGTAATGTACAGACCCGCAAATGCAGCTGTCATGAAAAAAGCAATTTGGGGGTCTTGGAGTCGACAATAGTATTATTCATGAACAATTACTGTGACATTGTTAGCATTGTTAGCTCATCGCTCTGTCTTAGCAGAAACAATTCATCAGTCTGCCAGAAGCAAGATCCAATACTTATATGGGCACCAAATGAGAAAAAATTCAAATGTTGCTTTTTAATGATTTACAAATGAAGAGAAAGGGTTCAAGGGTTCAAGGGACAGACTTTTTACACCACTTTAATAAGATCCCAATCCCATTTGTTTTCCCAAGACGACTTGAAACCAGATTTTCATAATGATGTCCACAGAGATGAAACAGCATTAAAATCACATTTATAGTGACCAAAATTATCATGGTATTTTTAACATGTGGTTGAAATGTTTAAAACATTTTGATGCACACGGTGATAATTTCATCAAGTTTTTTGTTTTCATGAACATTAAAAAGTAACATAGCCAAATATAAACACAGGAAAACCATATTTTTCCCACCGTACATTGTCAAAAAGATCCACTGGACAAATGTACAAAGAGGCCTGTCTTCTATTTATATTTGTTGAAGCTGCAGCCGTATTTTATTTTGACAGAAACAAAAAGAGTTACTGTCACCTTCACTTTGGGGTCTTGTTCACCAGCATTCATTTTCCATTTTCAGCTAGTAGTTGCTTAGTAACATTATCCCTATGTCATACTGTAGTTTGTAAGTCAACGTACACATTTTACACAAACTTGGCGAAAACGTTTCGCAGCACTATGCTGGGCCCAAAGTCACAAACCCAAAACAAAAGCTCAAAGTCCTGTTTGGCCTGTGACTCACACAATCCCATGCTGTGTGTGTGCTGCAGGTGTAGCCAGTAAAAAGCTCCATGGCCGCGTTTTAATTTGAAGCGAAACAAACCCACGTTTGTCAGAGACTGTTGCTGGACAGCTTTTGATTTGAGTTTTCCAAAGCACGGGTTTTAATGATGATTCAGATTTGAGATTTGATACCAACTGTTGGGAATTTTACCGGGTTTTATCATGGCACTGTTAACCCTTTCATCCCAAGATATTCAATAGGACCAATCTCTATCCTATTAGATAGAAATACAGAATATAAACATTTTGTCCATTTTTAGATTAATTAGACAAATAGCCTTGGTGTCACATTTAGATTAGGTTACATGGTGTTCTGCAGAGTGTTCTAGGGGCACAAGTAGGCATCACTTTTTAAATATCTATCTTTTTGTATTTGGAAAAGCATGATGTGGTAATGACCCTGCTGTTTGGATTTCTTGAAGAGAGAAGTTTTTAAGCCTCCATTACATTGTCAACTGTTATTACAAAATTATTAGAAAGAAAATGTTAGATTCTTGGAAAACTGATTTCAAGGAAATGAATGAATAAGCAGTCTTTATTCTTTAAAACATGAAGTAGGCACTTTGTGTCCACCTGCAATGCTTCAGAGGCTGATAATGGAAGGCTGTTATTATACTGAAAGATCCCAGGCATTACTGTACACACATTGGACTGCACAGAAGGACATCAGAGATAAAAGAAAGCCGGCACTAGTCACTCAACCCTCTATCATCTCTCGCCTACGTTAACAATTTTGGAGTCACGTTTTCTTTTCTTTAACACATCTATTAATGCTTCCAATTTGTCTTCTCTCAAGTTTTTCTTTACTATTTTCACGTGATGCAGATGGCTACCAAAGCCTGGACCCTCTCCCTGAATACTTATTTGTTCTACTGACGCTCCACGTCTACCACCGCTATAGGCAATAGTTTTATATGAGAGATAATCCTGGTGGCTTCCACTACAAGACAAAGGGAAATGGAGAGGAAATATCACGGTGCTCTCAAGGGACCTGCTGTCCTCCCAAAAGGCTGTGGAAATTGATGAAGTATAGAGTCAAAGAGCTGAATATATATCGTATATAGTTTGATGTGGAAGCAGATGACAATAGTGAGGAGGAGGGAGAAGGAGGACAAGGAAATGAAGGAGAAGACTGCAGACGCAGACATGCTGAGGACACTATGTTATGTGGTTGAGCAGTAATGCCCAAAATAGTATTGAGGCTGTTTGGCTGTGGCTCCGGTGAGCTCAGGGGATTTCTACAGTGCACCTCCAATGTTAAAACAATGCTGCCAGCAGCAGCACAAAGATAAGTGATTCTCACTGTTGTTGTTGTTTACCGGATGCTATGAGGATGAACAAACATTAAAATTCATAGCAATATCACAAGGTAGGGGTGGTGTGTGTGTGAGTGGGATTGTGTTTACAGAGCCACCATGCAGAACATAACCTAAACTCCCACTAAGGCTTTGGATTTACATTTAATGGAAGTGTGTGTGTGCGTGTGTGCGTGCGTTCATGTGTGTGTGTGTGTGTGTGTTTAGTGGTGACATCACCTTACAGGACGTCTGGGCACTTTCAACCTTCATAATTGCAAAACCTGTTTAATTACTTTTTCGGCGACGGACAGCTTGAACCTTAGTAACTTAGCATGGCAGACTTGTCAAGCTTTGGATTTCTTGACAAGTTGAAGTGTGTACAAGGCTGTGGTAAGCCTTTTCAAAACCAAAAGAACCCCCCCCAAAAAACACCAGAGCAACAGTGGAAGGAAGGCATGAGACTGTTTTATGTGCTTTAATGTAACCTGCAATGGTTAGCATGTCCAGCTACCTACAAAAGCAACTGAGCAGTACTTCAAGGAGATCCAAGGAGATCAGCATTAGTTAAGTCACTGCACTAGTTCGTAGGGTCACTGATTACATTGATAAAACACTCGATGTGTAATGTTTCCCCTCTGTGTAGAAACCAGTCCTGGATGCTATCAGAGTTTAGGCTGATGCCGGCAGCTCTATCCTGCTATTTATTGCGTTTGGACCCCAGACAACATTACCTGAGAAAACGTTAGGTTTGCCAAGTAAACCAGTTTGAACTCACCCTAAAAGCATTTACATACAATCTAGGAGTAGCCTTTGAGCTATGGCTAAACCTGTAACCATTTTAAAAGGACATAACAGTCTAATCTTACATTTTGACTTATCATACTTTTATCACAAGGATTAACTGCACTGCAATACTTCTTTATTAGAGACACATAGAAATAAACTGGTAAGGAAGCTACATTTTTGTCCAGGACATGTGGTCTTTTGCTATGACATCATTTATTTAGCCATCAAATGTATATTCAAGACCTCATTCAGATTCTTGTCTTAAAACAAAACCATCTGGAAAGATTAAGAAGTCAGAGGAAGACGCTATTTTCAACGAACTCCTGGAGCTATTACATTAATTAGCTTAATTAGATAGCTAGCCGCAGCTGATAGAGAAACAAATAGATGACTGCATGATATGTAATCCCCAAATCTGATTACCATATCAGAGTTGTCATCCATCTATTGATTTTTGCATCCATACATCTCTTCAGCTATTCATTATCTTATTTCAGCTCTTGTATCAACAGGATCCTTGATCTATCCTTTAATCCATCTGTTCATTGCATATCTCTCCTTTCATGTATCCATCCATCCTTTAATCCATCCACCCCCCCCCCCATCCTTTATGCAAGCTCCCCTGTGCACGTAAGCAGAAGACCTGGGATCATCTCACATGAATATATCACCACAGTCCTTGTGTGTGTGTGTGTGTGTGTGTGTGTGAGAGAGAGAGAGAGAGGTTGCATTTACTCCTAAGGAGAACATACATGCTCCCGACAGAGAGGCACGTATGTGTAGGGTACGAGCATTTGAAAGATGAATTCAACAGATAAAAAAAAACAAGTCCACTTATCCTGGACAAAAAGCATTTTAAACAGCCGAAGAGTTGTCATTTTATATAAGAAAGGCATTCAGAAGATGACCCTGGAGGACCCTAGAGCTGCTCTAATAAACATAATAATCTGTTCTTCTTCATTTTCCCCCCTCCCACTCTCTGCTCATTCCCTGAACAGATAACATCTCAGCTTTGGAGCTGCTGCATTCATAGAAATCACTCAGTTTTCCAACAGTGCTGCCTCTCTGAAAGGGACTGATTATAACAGACCTTTGGCAGTACAATTAGTGTGCAGCATGTCTCCATGTCCAGGTCCAGAGTCTGAAAAAAGATTTAGATACTTTCTGTTTCTCAAGAGCTTATGACTGAGCCCAGTGGAGTGCTCCTTTTTAACAATACTGGTAGAAGTAGAAAATGGTTCTTCATCGGAGGCACAGAGGCATCAAGCTAACTCAGCTCAGCAGCATGTTTATGGGTATGACTACAAATGACTGGAGTTACTGGAACAGTCTGGAAAAGTTTTCATTTTCCTTTATTCAGATTTGAATCCTTTTTCCCCAGTTGACCTTTGTTATGTTACGTTCCTTCTGCTGCTATTATGTTTAAGCATGATTACATACTTTGATTGTTTTTTCAGTGATTTTATGTCTTCGCAATATTTCTTGATGACATTTTCAATATATGACTTTTGTTAAAAAGTGTAATCTAAACTATATGAGTCCTTTTATGGCTCTCAATCAAATTACTATTTGCTGCTTGCTGAATTGCCTGACTAATCTAAATAACTGACCAACTGTCTGCATGACTGGAAGTCAAAAGCCTTTACAAAGTGTTGTATTTGTATCATAAAATACCAATTCTGAATTTCTTATTTCTTGCCCCTGACAAATACCCCCCCATATAACTAAAAAAACCTTTATTAAAACTGAAAGTAATAACAACAAAATAAAATCTAAACATATTTAAACAATAAGAAATAAACTGAAACAAGCACCTCTAGAAACTACCTGAAACTTTACTGAACTGAAAACTTTTTTTTAGCTTTTTGAGGTTAGACTACTGCACACTTTCAGAGAAGCATTTACAAAAGCGAGAGTACATGGGGTCTCGTCTGACACCTGAACAGCCCTTTCAAACGTATCCACGTGAATGTGGGCTTGGCTGAGAAAAGCAGGTCCTGTCACTCAGTGTCTTCAGTTGTTGTCCCTCTATGCCCCCCTGCACTGATCCTCTGCAGCACTCCAGATAAACCATAAAGGTCACACAAAACTGTTCAACTTTATCTTCATTAAAACATTATCATGCAAGACTTCATGTGACATTTCCACACAGCGAGCAAGCCGTCGTGCTGCATGTATTTGTGTGTCTGCTCTGGAGACCTGCACCACGTCTCACAGCTGATAAACTATTTCTTGTGCCTCAGTAAGTAAGTGAGCCTTATGGGGAAACAAGCTTTGTACGAGCACTGTGTACCAAGCATGAACCTTTGTGCTGATATCCAAACTACTGTATCCTTTGCAAAATGTCTTTCAATTTTGAACATCTTCTTTGATTTTCTTGATTAATGTGATTTATTTTCTTAATCTGTTTTCTGTTCTGGAAAATATCACATCAGAATGAGTGGGAGGGGAGGCATTTGAATAATTGTGAAAATGAATAAAGGTCCTGGATTCACAGCCGTCGCCATCTTGATTTTTGGAACCAGAAGCGACATTCATTCCCTGAAGACTGTCCCTGATTGGTTAGTCACTACATAATCCTGCCCTGAAACATACCCTGCTTTATCGGCTATTTTTCTCTAAATGGGATCATAATTTACTAAATGAACATCATGTTGTGTTGAGGAAGACCTGAAACTAGCTACTGAGACCATAAATTAGATAATAATAAGGTAATAGATCAAGTGAGATACAGTTTTCTTTTCTAGAATTCATAGCTAGAATTCATTTGTATTTCTGTTTTGCAACCAGCAGAGTCACCTCATGCTGGCCATTAGAAAGAATGCAGGTTAAAGGCACTTCCGCATTGGCCTGAACAGCTGCACCCGCACTATAAGACCTGGGGGAGCAAATGTGCATTTTTGCACTCCTACTTAGCACACTACCTCATGGTGTGTGCCCCCAACAGGACACTGTCCGTGTCAGATGAGTTATAACCTCCTGAGATACTCTGTTTGGTTCAGCCGAGGGCTGCAGGAGGCAACACATGATGCTAAAGTATGCTGATGTTGTAATTTGGCATTTTAAAGTGTTTAACAGAAACTAAACGGCTTTTCTTTTACAGGGAGTGACAGGAAGTCATTAGCGTTATCTTCACAGCGTAACGTTCAGGCCCAGTCAGACTGCACTACTGTGGTCCAAACAAAACGCTGGAGAACTACTTAAGATACTCTGAAGATACAGCCATTGTTGGATGTGTATCTGGGGGGGGGCCGCACTAGAATACAGGGAGGTCATCAGTGACTTTATCAGCTGGTGTGAGCTTAGCCAGCTTCACATCAATGCCAGCAAGACGAAGGAGATGATGATCGACTTCAGGAGGAAAATGTCCATCATCACACCAGTGAACATCCAGGGTTTGGACTCTGAGGTGGTGGACAAGGAGCTGCACTGGACTGACACCACACATGTTCTGTACAAGAAGGGTCTAAAGCCGCTGGGGTCCTTTGGAGTGAGCAGGAGACTGCTCAGGACTTTTGCTGACACTGTGGCAGCTTCGGCTATCTTCTCCGCTGTGGTCTGCTGAGGGAGGGGGCAGCACGGACAGGGACGGGAGGAGGCTCAACAGACTGATCAGGGGGCCCGCCTCCATCATGGACTGTCTGTCCTGGACTCCACTGAGGAGGTGGGTGAGAGGAGGACGTTAGCCAAGCTGACATCCGTCATGGACACCACCTCTCACCCCCTGCATGAGAGTGTGGAGGCCCTGAGCGGCTCCTCCAGCAGCAGACTGATTCACCCAGTGTAAGAAGGAGCTCTACTGCAGGTCATCATCCCCACTGCTGTCAGACTGTTGAATCTCATGAATCTCATGACAGTATCACAGCCACTACCGACACTTTATCACCACTCATTTCTGTTTTCTTACTACTGTAATACCCCGTGCAATTCACACTTGTACATATTTCATATATACAGTTTTTTTCATGTCTATTTTTATATTTGTTATATCCCTTGTTTTTGCACTAATTCTGTTACTGACACTTTATTTCTGCACCTTTTCTGTCTCCTCTGTTGCTGCAACAAGTGGATTTCCCCGGTGTGGGATAAGTTAAGTCTCTCTTGTCTCTTATCTTATACGCTAACTGACTATGTTAGTGCGCCCTCACACACACGCTGTGTGTGTGAGGGGTCAGGATTTGGCTAGTATTCTTTAGGGTAAACTTGTTTTAGAGGTACTTTTCTTAGGGTTTAGGGTTACTCTCCAAGTTTATTGTACATTAAGAATTAAAATGCACACAATGTTGAATGCAGTGTCACAAACACAGCAAAAACTTGGTTTTGAGTGTTGAGAGACACCTTCACCCAAAACAAAGTCAATGGAGAGCGATGAATTGTTTTTCCCTCCGGTGTGGGCGGGATTTCAACGTGCTCTGTTTCTATAAGCTCACACCAAACCAACCATAAAGACATCCTGCTGCTGCTTTAGTCATGTAATGTTTTTATTTGGATTATTTGGATTGAATACAAGCAGTAAAGAGGGAGGAAATATTGTTTTGCTTTGCCTGTTCAGCCCCTTTTCATTGTAGATCTGTTCTTATGTGATGATGCAAGAATTTATGGCAGCATTCACAACATCAAACACAGTTGGATTTTCCTGCTCTGTTAAAGCATGACTCGGTAAGAAAATTGTGAAACGGGCACTTTGGTACTCAACAATAAGCAATTGTCTATCTGTGCTTCTCTCTTTAAAAACAGCTCCTCTTTTCTATTTCTCTGGCTCTGTGTTTGTGCATGCATGCATGTTTGGGTCCCTCAAGCAGAAGATTAAAAAATAGAAATACAGCTTCACTCATGCCTATAAAGCTCTGTGTTCCTATGTGAATAAACAGTCTAGAAACACACACATACAGACCCCCCTGTCCTAAAAGTAAGTACTTTGTTGGGTTTTAAGCTCTTATTAGGGGCATAACAAACACACACACACACACACACAAACACACATTAAAGCTATTGTCAAAATGTCCTTTGCTTTGCTTTGTGACTGATTTGAGAACCACAGCATAAATAAGAAACTATTTCATTACACATGAATGAGGGAAGCCTACAGAGATCATGGAAGATTACTGCTTCATGAACAAGTAAGTGTCTTGAACCACACAATAACATAGAAAGTTCATCTGGAAATAACTTTTCTTGCGTCATGCATTATTTGTGTTCCACTTGAGTTCACATGACTTGCAATATGGGTCTGGTGACTTGCTTCCAAAATATATATTCTGCCTGAGCGGTGTGTGCACATGTGTATTTGTCTCATCACAAACTTTTGTATTAGCATGGGTGTTGCGCTTCCTAGTTGTAATCACACTTTATTTGTGCTTCTGTTTTGTATCCAAATATGTGCATGTGTGCGTTTGCCTGAGTGCTCGGTGCCAGGACAAGTAGCGAAGCCTGGTCCCATGCTTCATATTCAATTCAACAACTTTTATGTAAAACGCTCATATGAAAGTCAAAGCGTTGTGTTTATGTAAGAGTCAACAAGCGTTTAAGGGCTACAGTGTGTTCTTGTGGGTACTGAGACATGGCACAGTATGGCATTTGGTATTTCCTCAGGCTTCAAATGGAGATTTTGTTTGCTGTTTGTGTCCCAGAAACACCCTCCATGAACCACAGTTCATGGTACGCTTCACTTCCTGTTTTGAAGCTGGTACCAAGCCAGGGCTACGATGGTAAACCAAATTATTTGCATTGATGTCAAATGCCTGTTCTGAAGGTTTTTGAGGCACGGATTAAACACACACACACACACACACACAAATGCATGTGCCTGCACACGTCCAAAGTGTGTTTTCTGCCTGGTTGAGATATGGAGGTACCGGTTATTGCATTTGGCAAAACACATTTATTTTCTCTGCCTCAGCATGTTGGCTTTAAACTTTTATTTTAGCTTTATTTCACCAGGCTGGATAGGAAGATAGGAACGTAATGGCCAGATGCACAAATACATTTGGAAGCAAGGGAATAAACTGTACAAAAAATAAATGAATACAGGTGAAAATGTATCTAGACAATTCCTACAGGACGACATCGAAATAAACGTACAGAGAAAATGTTTCAGTCTAATCAACATTAAAACAGGATTTCTAAGTGGGTACCCAGTAGTGAGCTTTTAGTGCAGCCTCTGCTGTGAATTTTCAAACATGCGTGACTTGTATCTGTTTTGTCTTGGGAGGCTCCACATCTGCAGGAGGTACTAATAAAAGCAAACATCAGAAAAGATGAGTGTAATCAGGAATATGTAAATAGTCAAATCAATGTGGAATGATGTGAGATTAATGTGTCTTTACAAGTAAATATTTTCTGAAAAGCTAAGCTCATCAGCTAATCACATAACATAACAAATTACAAACTCTTCAGCTTTAGAAACCAAACCAAAACGGATGAACTGACTGCTAATGACAAACCACCTAACTGCAGATGTTACCAGAACATGCTGGTTTACCATGTTCACCATCTAATGTGTTAGCATGCCAACTTTCGCTAGTAAGCAGTAAACACAAAGTACAGCTGAGGATGACTAAAGTACTTAATCATTAAAAAAATCTGACTTGATGGCGCTCAATTAAAAAAGATCAAATTGAATACAATTTATTGCAATGGGGTCTGTAGCAACTTTCAAAGCAATACATCCAACAGTGTCAAGACATCTCACTTAAAACCACAAATGTCGCCCTCATGGTGGCGCTACTTGTAATGTCAGGGGATACATCATCTGGGAACCATGAATGTCTGTACTAGATTTTGTGCAGATCCATCTGGTACATGTTGAGATATTTCACCAGACTTGTCAAAACTTTAAGTTTGTGTCAAGGCATCAGAAGAGTCAGCAGACTCTCCATCTCCTGGCTACAATGAATGTCTTTTACTAAATGTCATGCCAGTTCATCCAGTACTAGTTGAACAACCAATGGACCGACCGACATTATCATCCAAAGAGCCACGTAAAAGAAACGGGTATGTCAAGAACAAATCTACCACATAACACAGCCTTAGTGGAACAATGATGATGATGATGATGGACGTGATGAGATGCACCAGAAGAAAAAACAAACAAACAAGAAAACAAGTATCTACCAGAAAAAGCTAGCAAGGGAAACATTTCTTGCTAATTATTTTCTAGTCAAGGTCCTTAATGAACTGATAAAACCACTCTGTGTAACTCCACTGTAAATTTAACAAATTGTGTTCTATCGTATGAATGCAAGTATATGGCTTTACCAGTATCTGATCTAGTGTAATACAGTATGCTCCCAAAGCACTATCTGCTCTTACTTTTTTTATTATTTATTTATTATTATTAGACAACAACCTGCTCTGATTCTTTTGAGAACTGAACTCAGAACCAGCATAACAAGTAATTCACACAAACTGCTGAAAGTTGCCCCAATCACAATTTATTTTAAAGCACAGTGAGGATGGATAAATGTGAGCCATGAATAACTTAATAATTTAAATACATTTTGGAATTATACTAACTTTGCCAGCCAAACAGTTAACTTTTATATCTTTGTGTTGTTTTGTGAAGTGACTCCACAATGGAAAACAGCGCAAACTGCCCTAATGTGCACATATCGACCCGATGGGCGGAGAACAGCTGCTCAGCCGGTCAGTCTGACTCCTGAAACGTTTCCCTCCAGGTTAAATAAAACTTCGAGCTTCAGGAGTTTTATTCCCAAACAGGATATCCACCAGATGAAAAACCCATGAAGTTCTGCCTGCTGCTTATAAAGTAAGCTCTGCATGGGTGGTAGGGTTCACCACAGTATCTACAGCACCGAACAACCAATCGATGCAGGAGTGTTTACTGCTGCTTTAGGTCACCTCACTTGGCTTAATTAAGATTATTTAAAAAAGATGCTCTTTTGTGTACCAATTCTACAATAACATGCTCCAGTGAGATCTTTGGCAATCATTGTGCTCTGCTGCCAGCTCATATCGATCCCCCATACAAAGAATAACTAGCTTAATTCTATTGGGAAACCAGCAACCTGTTTGTCTTCTTGCTTTTCTGTGCATGGTGTGTGTCTCATATGAAGGGAGTCAGCCGTGACTGGGAGTGTTGACCAGACCAGCAATGCATCAAACATCGTCATCAATACCTGATGAATGCTCTGAATCAACAACACGCGCCGAATCAATACGGATGGAAGTTTTTATGATATACTGACTTTTTGTGAAATTAGCTTGTCATCGCATGATAAGAAAATGGTCGTCATTTTTTTCATCAAAACATAGCATGAATGAATAATGTACTGAGGTCCCATTTTTGATGCACAGCCAGCTCATGATATCCATTAAATGTCTGGGATGACTAACAGAATTCATCATAGCAACATTTCAGTGTATTGTGTTAGTGTGCAAAGATTTGCATGAAACACAAAGTACAACTGAGGTTCATGGAAATGTCATTAATTTTGCAGGTATTAGAGTATTGGACAAATAAAAATGTTGACCTGAAAGCGCTTGATGTAAAACTAAGAAAAGGTGGGTGGGCTGGTGGTATGAATGGATCACCAAAGTCATCATGGAACCATGGATGTCTGCACCAAATTTCTTGGCAATCAATCCAGTAGTTGTTGAGACATTTCACTAAAAAACTTAAAATGTCAACCTTGTGGTGGTGTGTGAAAGAATTTATTGCTATATTATTCCTATTTTACTCTATCTTTTATATTCCCTTTTATATTTAATATTCTATTATACAAGGCTGGAGTGTGATTTGTGTGCAGGCCAGTTGGACCTTTGGTGTGTGGAGGCCTTGAATCCATTCCCCATCACCAAATTGCTGTGGAAATTTCTGTTTGAATTCACTTTATTGCAGACATTTCTAAAGACATTGCCAGAGGAAAAGTAAGGGGATCACCAGCACTGAATGGCTGCTCAGGTATTTCAGCCTGAGTGAACTGGCACTGCCATCCTTTGAGCCACACTGGGGGCTTGGCTACTAAAAAATGCTGGTTCACAAACTAAGATGCAAAAAGTACAGAATAAGGAATTTTATCCAAAACTTTAACAGCTACAGAAAAACAATCAAATAATTCTGGTTCATACTAAAGTTATGTCGTTCATCAGTTGGCTTAAAATGTTTTTGAATTAGTCTTTTGCCAGATGGAAGATTATGACTTCATAATAGTGGTATATTATTCTGAGCAGATGATGCCACATAATATACAAAAGTAATAAAATGCTATGTTAGTGCTAGAAGACTGCATTATGACGGGTTAATGCTCAGCTGTCATTTTATAATTAAAAAATAAGCCCTAACAGGTGAATAAAAACCCTTTTTGCGTGACTATAATTACAAGATTCCATCAACAGTAACATTTTTGACTGTGAAGTGGTTTGATTAGATGAGAGGCAGTTAGAGACTGAAGAAACATCTGAATGAATTTCCTTGTCAGTCAGGATGAAATAATTATCAAAGCGCTGTAGTAAGTTGGGTTATTACATCAGTCCCAGTGCATGTGTTTGCGTGTGTGTGGTTTTGAAGAAGCTGTAAAAAAAAGAATGTTTCACTTCCTGATATTTCAGCCTAATCACTACTTTTCAGGAAGTTCCCTTTGCAAACAGCAGGCACAATTTACACAATAACCCTTGTAACCTGACACTCGCCACTGTTTACTCAGCTAATTACACTCACGTGAATGCCTTCTGTTACCTCCATCACCCCAATGTTCTCTTTATATTTGGTGTTGCTGATTTAGCTAAAATGTAATGTTCATGTTTGTGTTTATTAAAGGAAATTGGTTCTTTAGAATGACAGCTTCCTCAAAAATCAGGCAAAGAGACCTTTCCACCAAATCAAAGTCAAGTCAAGTCAATTGAACTTCAGGGGTATAGGTAGGTCAGGTATAGTAGGTCACTACTGGTACAATGAGGCGGTAGCTGCAGCCCATTCAGGTAGTCCAGCTTAGCCGAACTAAATGACCTCCAGCGGGCTACTGGTGTGCATTTTTCTGACCAAACTGTCAAAAAAGACTCAAGACTGTCAAAAGTGAGGGTGGCGTGAGGGCCCAACGTCCTGTAGTGGGACCTGTGCTCACAGCCCAGCACTGTGCAGCTCGATTGGCATTTCCCAGAGAACGTGAGAATTCACAGGTGCCCATTGGCGCCCCGTTCTCATCGCAGATGCTAAAACCAGATGAGATGCAACATAAAATACTGTTATACACACCTGGACCCACTAAATATATTTTTCCCTTAGCTGAGATGGAAAGGTATGAATAAAAGAAAAACAGACGTAGTTGATAAATGATGACATACACGAAGCATGTTGCTTAAACATCCACCAAAGCTTTGGCTGCACCTATTAGATCATCAGATATGTTTCTATATATGTTTATATGATATAGCACGACCAACTGTTTTATCTTGTTGAACCAACTCCTAATCCTCACATAACGGGAGTGGATGGAATCAAGCATTCATTCATTCACACTATTCCAAGGTAAAACCTTATCTTTCTTACACCATCAGACTTCTTTCTAGTGATGTTCCCATGTTCCCAGATCTCAGGCATTACCTTGCTGAGCACAATGTGGGATTATGGACAAGACTATGAAATCAAGACTTTGATTTTTGAACCAGAAGTGTTCTTCAAAAGATTTACTCACAACCCCAGTGATATGTTTTTTCCATCACTGTCAGAAATTAGCGGCCTTTTTCTCCTGAGATAGTTCTGGTCTCGACGTGTAAACGACAACAGGGTGGAAAAGCTTGAGTTTTTTTTCTTTTCAGGCGTTAGGTGATTTGAAAGAGAGTGTACACTCTGACATCCAGTGCATATGATATTTTGAGGGAAACAGCAAAGACGCTATCTTTAGCTGCAAAGAACCACTGTACCTCTTGATCTGCTTCAAGAAAAAGGTTCTAAGGGCTCACTGCTATCTTTGTTCACAGATTATAAAAACAAGACAAAATGCTTTGTCTGTCTTTCCTCTTAATGATAATTCTGGGTCAACCACAAACTGCAGCCCCCGCGTGTTGCTGGTCTTCTCTGCTCTTTGAATCACTTGATTCAGTTATAATAACTCTGTTCTTTGTTTAATTTCAACCTCCTCCCCACTCACTATCTCAGGAGGCCTTTTTGTCTTTTGCTTTGCTGTCATTATAAATAAGAAATATGTTTCCTCATTAACTGACTGCCCTATTGTGTTAATTGAATTCTAAATTAAATAGTTCAAGTAAATAATCAAAGAATTAGTCATTAACTGTTGAGCTGGTGTCTTTGTTTGTTAATGTATGTGGTGCATAATCCGTAAAGGCTTTGCCATCTACAAATGAAGGAATCATGGATGAATAAAAAAGAAGATGAAATAATTATCAAAGCGCTGTAGTAAGTTGGGTTATTACATCAGTCCCAGTGCATGTGTTTGCGTGTGTGTGGTTTTGAAGAAGCTGTAAAAAAAAGAATGTTTCACTTCCTGATATTTCAGCCTAATCACTACTTTTCAGGAAGTTCCCTTTGCAAACAGCAGGCACAATTTACACAATAACCCTTGTAACCTGACACTCGCCACTGTTTACTCAGCTAATTACACTCACGTGAATGCCTTCTGTTACCTCCATCACCCCAATGTTCTCTTTATATTTGGTGTTGCTGATTTAGCTAAAATGTAATGTTCATGTTTGTGTTTATTAAAGGAAATTGGTTCTTTAGAATGACAGCTTCCTCAAAAATCAGGCAAAGAGACCTTTCCACCAAATCAAAGTCAAGTCAAGTCAATTGAACTTCAGGGGTATAGGTAGGTCAGGTATAGTAGGTCACTACTGGTACAATGAGGCGGTAGCTGCAGCCCATTCAGGTAGTCCAGCTTAGCCGAACTAAATGACCTCCAGCGGGCTACTGGTGTGCATTTTTCTGACCAAACTGTCAAAAAAGACTCAAGACTGTCAAAAGTGAGGGTGGCGTGAGGGCCCAACGTCCTGTAGTGGGACCTGTGCTCACAGCCCAGCACTGTGCAGCTCGATTGGCATTTCCCAGAGAACGTGAGAATTCACAGGTGCCCATTGGCGCCCCGTTCTCATCGCAGATGCTAAAACCAGATGAGATGCAACATAAAATACTGTTATACACACCTGGACCCGCTAAATATATTTTTCCCTTAGCTGAGATGGAAAGGTTGGTGTGTGAATAAAAGAAAAACAGACGTAGTTGATAAATGATGACATACACGAAGCATGTTGCTTAAACATCCACCAAAGCTTTGGCTGCACCTATTAGATCATCAGATATGTTTCTATATATGTTTATATGATATAGCACGACCAACTGTTTTATCTTGTTGAACCAACTCCTAATCCTCACATAACGGGAGTGGATGGAATCAAGCATTCATTCATTCACACTATTCCAAGGTAAAACCTTATCTTTCTTACACCATCAGACTTCTTTCTAGTGATGTTCCCATGTTCCCAGATCTCAGGCATTACCTTGCTGAGCACAATGTGGGATTATGGACAAGACTATGAAATCAAGACTTTGATTTTTGAACCAGAAGTGTTCTTCAAAAGATTTACTCACAACCCCAGTGATATGTTTTTTCCATCACTGTCAGAAATTAGCGGCCTTTTTCTCCTGAGATAGTTCTGGTCTCGACGTGTAAACGACAACAGGGTGGAAAAGCTTGAGTTTTTTTTCTTTTCAGGCGTTAGGTGATTTGAAAGAGAGTGTACACTCTGACATCCAGTGCATATGATATTTTGAGGGAAACAGCAAAGACGCTATCTTTAGCTGCAAAGAACCACTGTACCTCTTGATCTGCTTCAAGAAAAAGGTTCTAAGGGCTCACTGCTATCTTTGTTCACAGATTATAAAAACAAGACAAAATGCTTTGTCTGTCTTTCCTCTCAATGATAATTCTGGGTCAACCACAAACTGCAGCCCCCGTGTGTTGCTGGTCTTCTCTGCTCTTTG
Organism: Pempheris klunzingeri; assembly: GCF_042242105.1. Classification (NCBI taxonomy): domain Eukaryota; kingdom Metazoa; phylum Chordata; class Actinopteri; order Acropomatiformes; family Pempheridae; genus Pempheris; species Pempheris klunzingeri. Next base: position 656,736 of record NC_092024.1, read on the forward strand.
AATCACTTGATTCAGTTATAATAACTCTGTTCTTTGTTTAATTTCAACCTCCTCCCCACTCACTATCTCAGGAGGCCTTTTTGTCTTTTGCTTTGCTGTCATTATAAATAAGAAATATGTTTCCTCATTAACTGACTGCCCTATTGTGTTAATTGAATTCTAAATTAAATAGTTCAAGTAAATAATCAAAGAATTAGTCATTAACTGTTGAGCTGGTGTCTTTGTTTGTTAATGTGTGTGGTGCATAATCCGTAAAGGCTTTGCCATCTACAAATGAAGGAATCATGGATGAATAACTAAATGATGAGCAGCACTGACCTTCAAAATGAGACAGCTTCTCAGGTCTTTTTTCCATCAAAGGTGGCCTGCTGCAGTGTCAGGGCTGTGAGGTTACTACTACCACTTCTACGAGTACTACCCACTACTACCACTACCTGGGAGAGAAGCTGTACATCATGGCAACATGTTGCATGCCTTCTAGAGAGCCACTCCAGTGGAGAAAATGCAGTGCACTATAATGGCACATCACTGGCAAAATTCATCTGAACAATTCATGTGCATTGAAGAAGAGGAGCCGTACGCACAACTCAACGAGCGGCGCATTTTACTTTTGCAGAATATCCCTCCTCGCTCCTCGCTCAAGCAATATTGTAGTCTGTGAGAAAGTCATGCTTCGAGCGTGCACAGAATTCAGAGCAGGATTGTTATCCCGGAGTGCACAACCACTCTCATTGCTGTCGTCTGCTCACACACGAGTGGCTTTTTCTTTTGCCAGTAAGTGGGCGGACAATCAATATAGAAAACTCAGATGCTTCATTGGCTGCTGCTGTATGTGCACGTGCTATGTGTCTGCTCGTCCCTCCATATCGGGATGGTCAACACCTGCTCGTAAACAAACACTGAGAGATGTAGACTTAACTAAAAAAAAAATCTACCCTGGTGACTGAGATGAATTCCAACAAGTCACCAGTATCGTGTTCCCCTTTTCACATTTATAACAAACCAAGTGTCATGAAAAGTGGTTCAGAATTAACCGAGCTGCAGCTGGAACTGTCTCACTGTAAATGTTTTGCAATTTTCTGCACTTCCCCTTTTTATTTTAGTAGTGCCTTCCCTCTTTCAGCCTAAGCCCGCCACTGGGATGTGATAAAGTAAGAACACAAATAAATTCAAAATCAGTAACATTAGACATTGAACAGTTATTGAGTTTTACGCATCTCACAATTTCCTACTTCCCCTTTTGTAGGTCTGATATTTGGTCCAAGTGTTTTGCCTCTCATTTTATTCTCCTCTCTCATCCCCCTTTCAGAACCTGACCTTGCGTCCCACATCCAGGGGTCAGGGCCCGTCCTTCCTCGTCTGCAGCACGGTGCAACAACAACCAGGCCCCTCTGTACCAACATGACCAGAGGCTCCAGTTCTCATTTGCTTTCATATAAGACACTGAAACGCACACAGCATGACCTCAAAGTCGAAAACATGAAAGAGGAGACAAACTCTGTCTCTTGCATCTCATTTCCTCCACTGTTCTGTCACTCCATTATTGCCGCTTCTCTGTAAAATCTTGTGAAAAATGTGTCATCTGCTCTCTCGCCTCCTTTCTTCTCTCGTTAACTTTGTTTTTTTCCCCTTCATCTTCTGCTCCCGCTCTCCCTTATCTCCTAATTTATCGTCCTCTCTCCTTTCTATACATCCTCCTCCTTCCCCTTGTTCTCTCCATACTCCCCTCTTCACAGCAACGCCTCGGCTCTCATCCACCCCTTTGCCACGATCTCCTTCGCTCCCATCACCTCCCTGCTGCACTTCTCCACCTCTAAAGGCTTGTGGTCTTGGTTAATAATTGATTCTGGCTGTCACAGTGTGCTGACAAAGACAACAGCAGGGCCATTAAAAGTTCCTCGCCTGTTCTTTCTTCCTGTTTTTTTTCCCCCTTCACTTCACACACACACACACACACACACACACACACACACACACACTGTCACTCTGTTTTCTCACTTGGTTCAGCCTCCCTCTCCTCTTTCTCCTCGCCTCCTCGCCGCCCATCCTTCTGCTCAAACAAAGTTGACTTCACCCTCTCGTTCCCCTTCGTCTTTACATCCTCTGCCCCTTTTTCTCCCTCTCCCCCTCGCTCATCCTCCTTCCAGTGGTTACATCCTTTGTTGTCTTCACTCATATTTCAGTCTCGTATAAGTGACACTTTGCCTGATGTGCGTTTTGGTGCATTACAAGCAGATTCTCTTGTAAACTCTGACGGTTCTTGAGAGGACTCAAGGGAGACTGAATGACCAGTGCTCAGTGTGGCGTGGACAGCGATTTAGACAAATGTAGCAGTTTATGGGAAGCTGAAGCTTTGACAGCCACTAGAATCACATTTACAGCCCTAAGAGGGCTACCTGTGCCATGGGTACCTGTGCTGTGGCTGGGCTAGAAGCTCTTCCACAAGTGTCTGTGGGGGAGAATCACACTGTTCATCGTGGATAAATAGATACTGACTGAACCAAACTTCCAGATTCAATCAGACAAAGTCATTTTAAGCAGTAAAAGTAGTTTTTACACGCAGTTTGTGTGTTGTCGGCAAAATCACTTATATTATCAGAGTCCTTCTTTAAATGATGCAGCACTTGTTGACATTTCTTTAACAGAGCCAAGGCAGTCCAAAAGGTTCAATTCGTTGTTGTAGTCAGTGATTATTGACAAGCAATCATGTATCTGTAGAGGCCGAGCGTCAGATGGGCCACAGCACAACGAATCGCATGTCTCTATGTGAGCAAGATGCTGTACTGTCTGTACTGTCTTCGTATATTTTCTCCTCACCTTTATGTGAAGATATATTTTACACAAACCTGATGACCTAATATTCCTCAACCCACAATTAGCCTGCGATGTCTCTTTAAGCAAGTTTAAGTTCTAGTATTGAGTAATCATAAAGTTAGGGTACTTTTGAAAAAGAGTTTAAAGAAAGAGTTATGAGCATCGGTCAAGCTCCAAAACTATCTGAGCCTTCGCCTCCTATGATACAGTGCAATGGCTTCTTCTGTTAGACCCTCCCTGCCTGGTAGATGCCCAAACCCTCCATTATAACAAAGGCTTTCTATTATAGATTTGTAGTCTTTTGTAGCCCAAACTGAGATGACCCTGATGACATCATCAGGATTACTTTCATAGACCTGCTCCACCAGAGCAACGGATGGCACAATACAATTGTTTTCACAGGCTGAGAAGCACCAACCATGACTAGTAAACTAAACTTAATGGCATCAATTCCAAAATCCATTATTTTATGTTATCTTTTACAAGAAATTTTAGGTTTACAAGAAAAAAAAACTTCATTTTGGATGGCACTCTCCTCTTCTTGCTACAAACAGTGTTACTCTGTCCCCTTTTGTTTCCTAAATTCACATTCTCTCATGTGTTTCCCTGCTCTTCCTGCACCTTCACTGCTTTTTGTTCTTCTATAGTTCCTCCTGGTTGTTTTCCACACGTCAGAGGAGCACGATACACACACACACACACACACACACACACACACACACACACACACACACACACACACACACACACACACACACACACACACACACTTTAATAACCTCTGCATACTGACATATGCCCAAAGCACGTGCATGTACCTGCAGCACACACTGTATAGACTCCGGATTACACACACATCTGTCTCTCTTTCTCTTACACCAAAATGCTGTAACGCAGACAGAGACACACAGACTGTCATTCACACACACTCCCCCCACAGTTCAGGGAGAGGCGTAACAGCACTAATCTGTCACGCTCTGTCTCTCCCATTCATTACCGGCACTATAATCCAGCACACCTCCGATGTGATCAGCCTCCAATTAGAAATCCATCAAGCCCAAGGTGCGTTTAATTGCCTTGTCGGAGCCGTACTTCCCAAGCCGCCACCTTTCTCCCTCCCAACTCTTTGCTTCACCTCACTCTGAGGTGTTCTCCTCCCAGGCAGCAGGATGTAATTTCACATTGACAGTGCCACGCTATTGCTGACAATGGTGTTTATCCATCAAATGTTTGTACTAACAGATTCAATATCCAGTTCCTCGCAAATGAGCTCATTGATTGAGGTAGTGTTGCACAGTAGTGTAATTTGCTCTCTGGCTGTCAGACAGCACGTTTTAAAGACCCTATGTGAAACATATGCTTCCTCTTAAAAACACAATTTCTGGACAATATTTTGAGCTTCACCTTCGATTAAGTGCACTTACAATTAGGATGGCATTATTTTCTCATTACCTTGCAAGCAGGGACAGGTTGGAAATGAAAAATGGCATTAGTGGCAATAGTGTATTATAATATTAAATAAAAGCTGTTTTTATCACCTGTATCACCTTTTAAATAGTCCAACCCATCCCGGCCATGATTGGTCAGTTTATAGTTTATCAGTGCCGCTGATGAGTGCATAGACTTTACGAAAACTTGAGTATGTTTCAACAAAAGGGACCTGATATAACTCAATAGCCAGATAGCCAAAGCCAAACCTGCTTGTCTATTTCAAAAGATTTGGCTGCATCAGCTTCAAGGGACTTCAGCCTCCTCTCTCTCAGCTTTTCAGCACCACGTTTATGTTTTTCCTCTTTTTGTAGTCCATCTTGCTCAACTCCACGATTTATCCGAAAGGGGCGGGCGTAGGTAAAGTTAGAATGCACTGGACCAGAGGTAATTGGCTGGGACAGAGAGGCAGACAGAAGTACTATCCAACTGCAGTGGACCAGCTGTCCACCCGCCTGGGCTTGTCAGCTTCGCAGCATGTGGGTATTTTTATTTACACGGGGGCTGAGGTTATTGAAATGTATCTATATTTTGCATTGCATCTGTTTGTCAAGAGCCCCACTGGGAGAACTCTTGGTGCTCCCAACGGCGAGTCCGAGTACACCTTGCAGTATCTTCCACTCCTTAAAACAAGGACAGCATTCCTTGTAAACCTGCCTCTCCTAGCAATTTAGATTTCTAGATGAACTGCAACACATAGTACACATGGTACAGCAGTATACATTTAAGGTGGAAATATGCTTTCTGAGCAAAACTATTCTTAACAGTGGATTTGAGAGGCAAAAAATCTGTCTTGGTCCTAAGGCGTCACATGGCCTGCAATGTTAACGATGGCAACAGCACTGGAAACCCTCAGGACTGCCCAGTGCTGTGTTTGGCTACTTGTAATCCAGAACCCCTCCTCTGTTTACCCCCTGCTGTTCTAAGTCAGCTGAAAGGAACAGAAAGCTCTAAATGGGACAGGGCTGATCTCACGGTCACATCTGCAGTCTGTCAAACTGCAGCAGCAAATGGAGTTCAGTTTTTTCCAAATCTTTTTTCTGCAACACAAAGGATAAGGATATGTGTGTCACAAGTGTGTAATTTTTAAGACATTTGCATACAATATAAATAGGGTTAGATTTTGCCTCAGGCTGAGTCATTACTGTGAATAGAGAAATGTGTTTTTGGGATATTCTGAGGTTTCTGTGGTTATGTAAAGCTGATGCATAGTCTTTGAAATGTTACACATAAAAAGTTGACAAATATAAATGTGTTAACCAGATGTCTGAGGCTGATTACCACCTTGTTTGTCATCATTCACTCTTGCTCAGAGCAAACCTGTCAAGTAGCCCAAAATTTGCACTGGCTTGATAGAGCAGTTTTCCGATCTCCAGTTATTGTCTTAGACAGCTCAATCAATACTTGAAAACACGAACAAGTCTCTCCCAAAGCTAGAAAACCCTTAATCTGCTCTACCCTCAAACGACACTTTTTCTGCTCCATTGACAATGTACAGGAGGCTGAATTTATGGGCTCATAAAATGTTTGCTTGAAGTTTTACACCCGAAGGAGCTTTAGATCATAGTAGCACTAACGGTTATGGTCCAGAAAATGTGTCCATATCCCTGGAAAATAACTCCAGCACAGTGTCCACAAAGTTGTAGCTTGAGAAAGCATTGCATGATTATATAACCAAGCCTCAATTCTCTCTCTGTTTTATCTTCACATTTTTTTATGCATTCTCTAAAAGGTTCAAATCCTTTTGAGGTGTCAGCCTGTGGTGGATGATGCTGAGATACCTGATTATATACAAGCTCCAAAAGAACATCACATGGCCATACGTTATATAAAGCATAAACAACGGTTCAAAGTGCAAAAGGTCACCAGTGCATCCATGCCTGTGTAATAAGCATAATTTATTCAAATCTGATGGCATCAAAAAGCACATACACACATAAAGGCTTTGGCTTGTGTAGGCAGCCTCACATGTACTCACAGACACACTCCCTTGGCATTTACGAAATGCACATTTTGATTAACTGTGCATTGTGTTGCGCTGGAAGGATACATACATTACTTACTGTATATATGTATATATAGATGATAGCAAACCTTGCTGAAGATGCAAATAAGGTGTTGCCTTTAATTTTGTGGTCTGGGCAGCATTGACTGATTTAACAGCTTTATTCAACCAGCACATTTTAGCACAGGGCCGACATCTGTGTGCATCACTACAAGGGCAAACACACTTGTCATAGCATTACAAGATGTCTGGATCATTGTCAGTTACCCAATGAAAACTAAATGCATGAGAGGCCAGCCTGTAAACCTGTAGAGCCCAAACAGACAAATCAAAATAGAAAGATACAGCTAAATGTTTATTAAGCAAAAATAGACCACCTAAACATAGAAATAGATGTAGTATTTAAGGCCTAAGTAAATGTCAAATTACCTCAAAAAATCTAAAGAAAATGTGTAAACAACATATTACAATCATAAACATCGTAAAATCATTATAAGTCTTAAGTATCATGGGGATAAAGTAAGTATTTCATGTCTTGTGCACTACGTTTGGTTAGGTTTAGGCTACTATGGCCACTAAGGCTAAGTTTGACAGATACTTCGGTAAAGATTATGGTTTGGTTAAGTAAATATATCGTGTCTCGTGTCACCATTGTGTTTTTCAGTCTTTAGCCTGGCTTAGCCAAGGAAAATGGATATCTGGGCCTGATAACCAGATGACATTTCAGCTATTCAGTGATATCAGCATTTAGATCCAGATAAATATTTTTTTAAAAGCTAATAAAAAGCCATCGTTCTGCCTCTACACTTGGACTATTTTTCAAATTTATTTGGGCAATACTACTCTAGCTACAAACTGACTGCAAACAGAAACCAAATGCTTCCATTACCAAAATAACCATGTCCCTTGCCTACAGATTCTGCATTCATTCTCCAGATATCTTTTTATGAAGATCAGTAGCATATAAACATGATATTTCGTAGACAGGATTGCAACACAGAGAAACGTCTATGGCTTTTACATTTAACAGTAAGCAATAACACTATGCTGTAGATGAGAAGAACGGCTTAATATGGTAAACTTGACCTGAGTCAACCCAACAAATGGATCCATAATGGGGCCATTCGCTGAGCTATAATATGGCCAATTCAAACCCAGTCCGAGCAGTCATGAGAAGTAAGTAAGAGTTCAAGGTTTAAAACACAGCCCCGAAGATATTAAGCATGGATGGCATCAATTGAGAACGCAGTTATACTTGTGAACACAGGACAGCAGATACCCATCAGGCCGTACGGTGAATGAAAATAATACAGAAAGGCTACTCCATCACCACTTAGAAAACCAGTGAGAAGAAAATCTGCTGCTGTCAGTCTGTGTGTTGAGTCCACTGACTGACAGCAGCAGGGATAAAATGCCCCGGGGGGAAACACCTACAGGCCTCAGTTGGCCAAAGTGCTCTCTGTTATTTCAACATTGGGATTTGGGGGGTTAGTATCCAGTGCGGAAGCTGAGTCATCTCTTCCCCCCCTTTGTTTTCTGGGTTCTTTTACTCGGACTTGTCTCATTAAACAGCAGTGTCAGAGTCATTTTTTAAAATTTAGTTTCTCCTAAATTATGATTATTCGTTCTGCTCTAATTATTTGGTAGACAGACACATGAGATGTCAGATAGACATTGTTGTCATGGTGAGAAGTTAGATGACGGACAACAAGAACAGGTGCACAGTCCAGTTAAATACATTGCCGGAGGTGTTAATACCTACTGGCCAGGTCCCAGTCAATCCTGTAATGGCCCCTTTAAGACACAACAAGCTCATTAGCAGTTAATGTCTTTGTGATCTTGGCACATAGTGGATTTTAACCAGCATACTGAGGCTCAAGAAATCATACACAGCTTTTTTTTCAGGATGTAAAAGCACACAAACCTAACTCTGCTAGTGAGACAATAAAACAAAGCTCTGTATCTACTGGGAAATTCATCTTAGCAAGTTGTGTTTTTTCAAAGGCCTTGACTGAGCGCATGGAAATGTAAGCGTGCCATTTTTACACTTCAAGGCTTTCTGTGTGTCACCGTTGTGGGTTTTGGAAGCATAAACAACATATTCATATCTGACATACCTGACATTCATTACTTCTCCCTTCAAGGACATGTTGTCTTCAGTTAACAGGAAACAAAGGGTTAAGACTTGTTTATTTATGGCATCTTATCCAAAGTAAAGATAATCAGACAGCGTGAATTATTAGTACCGCCTTGCTTATAGATTGTACAACACTACATTGGCACTACCGTTTACCAATAACAGATAAATGAGCGACTCGTGTCTAACAGTATACAAGTACAGTCTTTTGAAGGGACTAGCCTGTCGGACTGCCTCAAATATTCGTACTAGGGATGTCATACAAATACTGCTATTATCACAAGAACTTGGTCTTTGCAATGGTAGCAGGATATCAAATGTCCATCACAGGTAAATGTGCAGAAATCTTTCAGGTCTAGGCTCATAATCATCAGATTTAGACTTTCCTTAGGATTCCAAAAGGAATTCAGCAAACTCCTCTGCTTTTTTCTACCCAGCACAAGTTTTTGTGTGTCATGTCTATTCATTTTTTGCTTTTTGCACGTCATGTGAAAGCCACTTAGTCTCTTCAGAGACAGTGTGTCAGTTAACACGAATACGTCATGGAGGAAACAATGCAAATTTAATGTGCACAGGTCCACAGGGGCTGGAGGACGGGGTGGTGGGAAGGTTCGAGAAAAGGACTTTTATACAGGAGACTGGGGTTAGTGCCCCCTATGGAGTCAACTGTGGAACTTAACTTCTGTAACTAAAATACTTATTTTTCCTTCAACATAATCTTTTGCTCAACCTAACTACGTAGTTTTTGTGCCTAAACTTAATTGCGCCCTTTGTGTGAAATGTTTCATTGGAAGTATAACTGGACGTTCCATACTAATTATTGTTAAATTGACATGGCACATTTGACACGTAAAATGTCCTTAAAAAGCTATTTGTACGTAATCCAGTACGTGATATAGATTTTTTTTGTTAAATAAACAGATAAAAATAGTTACTTTGTGTTATATCCCTAGATTTTGCTTTTGATCTTGCCATTCAAAATCAAGGTTGGCTTTATTAAAGAAAGAGTCCAACAATGCAAATGAAAAAGGGAAGAAAAGAAAATACAATAAAAGAAAGCACTACATAAATCAACCCCATTCAAAGCTGGATTGCTTACTGAACCATCTATCATTGTTACCTTTACTCCGATTTTTAGGAGTGACAACCTCAATTACATTTGTATCCTTTGTTTTGGTGGGATTTTATGATAAATGTCTATATTTTACCTTTTATTTCTTTGCATCAAGAAACTCTATAAAATCTATTTAAAAAAAGGTGGTGGGCCTTGTCAGCATATCCATTCATATCACAAAGGGTTAAACAATCAAACCTCTGCCAGCATCCAAGAATTATGTGTGCACATGCTGAAAGAATTGGATCTTTCTGTTTACCTCTCTATGGCATCATCTAAAAAAGAAAACAAGGAGAAAAATTGTGCTGGGTGTCAATCAAGTTCTCAGTGAGACTTCTCCGGGAGAATAAAGACAAATGACAAAGAGACCCAAAGAGAAAAGGACGGTGAGTGAAGGGGGGCAGGGAGGCAAATGAATGATAGTTAATGACAGGGAGGACAGAAAAACAGCAAACTGGAGAGAAAGTGAGAGCGAGCAGAGAACAGATTGGAGGGACAGGTGTAGGAGAGTGAAATGATACCTCTCCATCATGTTTGGAAAAATCTGTTGGAGATGCATCCTGCATTTCTGGGTCCTGACACCCCACTGTTTCTCAGTTGGATGGCAAAAAATGTTGTTCTGAAAGTAACTGAGGTAGAAGTACACAAGCCTTTGGAAAATGGATCTAATATTATATTATACTGATATAATAAAAACAGCTTGTGATGCAAAATAATCTAAGAAATGATTCCAATCAAAGGAAGCCGTCAGTGGCTACTTAACTGGGTACATACAGTGTCAAGAAGTTCAATGAATGATTTTTCACGTTAGAATGGGGAACATATGTAACTTACGCAGCTCTGAATATGCTATATTAGTGCTGGTTGCACGCATTGATGTTCAGCTGTCTTTGAGACAGCTGCTCTGCGTAAAAACAAGTGATGCAGTGAAGGAAAAAAACGAGCAGTGGTGGCATCTCTGCATGTGAAAACACCTTGTCAATGAGAGAGATCAGAGGAGAATTTAACGGCTTGTTCAAGCTAATTGGAAGGACATGGGTGCACACATGGACACGAATAACAGCTGAATAAGTTACAGCAGCAGAAGGACATGCCAGGTCCTGCTCCTACAGTCTACAGCCTTGCTGGCAGCTTTATGAGGGTCTACTGCTCAATTTGAAGTGTTAGAGATAGATAAACAGACGTACTGTACCCAACGAAAAGACGACAAGTCAGGGGTTCACTAGAGTTCACAAAGACAAGTAAGGTCTGCACCAAACGTCATGGTAATCCATTAGACAATTGTCAAGACACTTCACTCTCAGTGAACCATGCAGGAAAACCGCTGCTTCACCAGGCTGAATCTTTGTTAAGGTGCTGGAGGCAAATTTGATGACAAAAAGTTTACGCACACTTAGATCTATGCAGTAACTCACATTAATAGCTAAGCTTTCAGTCCATCAGATTTTCATCAGAGCATACATGAAACAACAATGGACAAGCTGGAAGAAAGAACCAATCCCGTTCCAATCATCGGCAGCATGTAGAGTGTGTACCCTGATGGCAGAGGCTCAACCCTCTTTCATATCAACATGCAGCCGGATAACGCACCATGTCTTAAGATATTGTGTCACGATTCTTTGAAACAAGACAGACTTCATTTCATTCCGTTAGTCTACAGTGGTCGGCTGGATCTCAGTCCTTTAGAGAAGTAAACCAGAGGATCACAGCAGAGTGCATCACTGAACCATCTGACTACATGATGCAATCACTGTAGACCAAAGTCCCAGAGGAACACCTCCAGCAGCCTGTTGAATCCGTACTTTGAAGAACTCTCGTGATAAAAAAAAAAGTCCACAAAGTGCATGAGAACCTAAAATTCAGCTTGGTCGCCCAAAGAACATTTTAGCTATACCTGTTTCTTCACTTTATCATTTAACAGCATGCTTTGATAGATCTCTGAATGCATCTCATCAATGGCTAATCCATCTGTAGGGAGATGAACCAACCAAAGAGGACAAGATGCTGCATGACAGAAAGAATTATTATTATATTATTCAATTTAACTGCAACTTCGTTTGCAAAACAGATAATTGAATACTTTTAGAACCGAAACGCTGGTGAGCGGGGACATGTCAGCATTATTTAGCCTCCCTCTGGAGTAAAATCCAAATACATAGTGCAACACAAGTTCGTGTTATTTCAAAATGATTAAGAGTCAACCGCTCTGTGGTGCAGTTCTCAGGCATGCGGTGCCTTGTGCTAAATACAAACATCCTGATGTTATGCAGATGATGTTTTCCATGTTCATAATCTCTTTTACCATGTTAGCATGCTAATATTTGCTAATTAGCACTGAATTACAGCTGTGACTGATGGGAATATTTTGTGGGTATTGAACTAATTGAAATTTTCCCCTGATGGTGACGCTAGTTGAAAAGTCAAGGGATCACCAGGGAGTTATTAGGATTCATTCTCTGGAACTATGAATGTCTGACTGGCAGATCACCACAGCCATCCTTAGAGTCATGTCAAAAAAAAATTCTCAATAAAGTTTTCTATTATATTGAAAACACAAAGGGAGAAAAGATTGGATATGTGTTGAATGTGTGCCAAGAACACAATTCCAGAGAGTGAATAGAGAAGATAGTAAAAACCAGATCATCTCTGGTTTGTGATGTGAACCACTATTGTCATGCACAGATTTTATGTCATATCTTTCCATCCATGCTGCACTACAGGTCTCGCTCAAGTCAATGCACTCAAGCTATCAGGTTAGAGAAAGGAGGCCTTCAGATGCAAAACCTTGTAGCCTTCACATCCACTGCTCTTTTCCCCATTTTTCTATTTAGTCTCCTGTTTGTATTCTCTGTCTGTAATTTGCTTTCACTTCCATGATCTTCACTCTGTGATCTACAGTGAGGAAAAAGGAGAAGGCTGTATCTGTGTCTCCGGGGGTGACTTATGTCATCTTTACAAAAGGCACTGTGAATTTTGAACAGAAAAGATGAGGCATTAGCAGGAGCTCATTGTTGTGCAGCGAGGTGTTAATGTAAATTTGATACCCAACTTGCATTGTGTGACAGCTACTTAAGTTAAAAAAAGGTGCTCTGAAATGTGCTTTTTACATTTGCAGCAATAACTGTGACACGTACTGTATGTTCTTTGCTGTCAGCTCATACCTGCGCTGAAAGGATAAGAACATGTGCTGGAAGGACACAAGTACAATTCAGAATGCAGAAAATGATACAACAGATCAGGACAGAGCACAGCAAATAGATAATATGACAAACACATAGGTTCACTTTGTCAAGACAGCTGCATGAGTGCCACCCTGTGCTGTTTATATGGGATCAGCTACACCGTTACTTGCATGTATTCCTCCAGCCGAGCAGATGTAATTTATTATGCACACCAGTTGCACTAAAGAACCCCCAAGGTCATTAACATTGATATTCGTATTACACCTATTACCAACTGGATTGGTTGGCGATAGCAGTAGTTTTATTGTACACAGTGAGCTGTTACTCTAGTCTTGTAGCTCCCTGGTTAGAGCACAATGCCACAAAGGCAAGGCAAGTTTATTTGTATAGCACCTTTTATCAACAGGCTAATTCCAAGTGCTTTACATAAGACGTAAAAGGCATAAAGAAAAAAACGGCAAGGCAAGGCAATATAAATAGACACATAAAGAGGATTTAAAAAGGATGAAATGAATAGAAGATAAAAATAAGCTAAAATGGAATAAAACAGATGAAACAGGAGATTAAAAAATGCACACGAGATGGGCAGAAAAGGTCAAACGTTTAATTTAGAAAAAGGCAGCAGCAAACCGAGAAGTCTTGGACCCTGATTCATAAGAACTGAGAGTGGAGGCAGACCTTAACTTTTCTGGGAGTTTGTTCCAGATCTGTGTTGCATGGAAACCGAATGCTGCTTCTCCGTGTTTAGTTTAGACTCCGGGGACAAAAAGCAGCCCCATCGCAGATCATCCGAGAAGTGTGGATGGTTCAAAACGGAGCAGCAGATCAGGAATGTATTTTGGCCCTGATCCATTCAGTGCTATTCAATACTGCTGTTGGTTTATAAATAATGGTGAAGTCCATTACTTGAAAAAACATGACACCAGCTCAAAGCCCTGAGCACTTGATCATGTGAGACATAAGTAATTCATCACCGCTTAAAGTGATTGTGAGAGTGGCTATTGAAATGTAGGTCTGACACCAAGATTTCTGCCATAGTTAGTGGTCTTTAACATTAGTGACTGAAGTAACTCTCATCTCACTGCTGCATCCCAGGTTTTCAGTATCAGTGGTTCAGACAAAAGGCTTGAAGAAGAAATAAAAGTATTGGAAAATATGTCAATACTCTACTGCACCTTTCATAAATGACAGTCCCAGTGATTACTAAGTATCCGAGAGCCACTGTCTCTAATTTCAAGCAGAAAGCAACAAGAATGGCATTGAATGGTAAGCAGAGTGGAGAGCAAGCGACAAAGCTTCTGCACTGTGAGAAAGTAGGAAGTGATCCAACCAGCAGGGAGTTTAGCACTGGATTAAATCACAGGGGCAGATTTGTGCTCCAGTGGATCCTCTTGTCCTTCAGTTCACAATAACAGCCATACCTGGGCATTAGCTTAAGAGACTAACTTTCCCATTCTGAAGGAATTTTAAAACCTTAGCCTCCGTGTATTATTCTTATATAATAGGGATGACATGATGTGATATGAAATAAAAAAATTACATGAAACTGACATTCTCCAGCTGGAGTAATTTCTGGAGAATTAAAATCTAGTTAAATTAATATATTCCTCATTTTGCTGCAAACCCATTTAAATACATAGTTCCATAGTCTTGCTTTTAGTTGAATGTATGAAAGTACACGCTAATATGCATTACAAAATGAATGCTAATTAGCACTAAATCTAATGTACAGCTAAAGCTGACAGAATGTGGTTCTTCACTTTTAAATGGTGCAAAGTTGTTGAAATTCATTCTAAAGGGAGCATAGAGATCTGGACCAAATGTCACTGCAGTCCATTCAGCAGTTGTTGAGATGTCTGACACAAAACCACATTGAACCAATTGTGAACCAACGTGAGGTCAGATAATTACATTTCATGACAATTCATCCCCTACTAAACATGTCAACCTCATGGTATATACTACACCATGCTCAGTATATTCTCAATTCATTGCACGAACGCAAGCACATTTAGTAACACAGGTTCATATTACTGAAGATTTGGAAGACCGAAAAACTGAATTATCTGGTAAATAAAAACAGATTAACTATGTTCTGTAGTTGTGAATCACCAAAGTGGTCTGGACCAGCTACTCTTGGGCTGATGATATGTGCAGCACTACGAACACTGAATTCTGTGAGAGATGGGAAATGACCACCAACTTTTCCACATGAGGGAGAGTTGATCAAAGAGCTGATTTACTTAAATGTTGGTGCCTTTTTTTTTAAAAGTCTGCATTTTAAAGTTTTCTCTCTGCACTGTTTCACATTTGGGTTGAGTGAAGCAGAACAGAAGCTAATTGACTTGTAGTTGTGTTGTAGCTCTCAGTGTGGAGAAGGCTGATTGAGATGAGCTGCATAGGCCCCCTGTGGATTCACACACACACACACACACACACACACACACACACCGGCATACACAGAGATACAGACAATTAAACACGCTTAGAAGATCATAGGGTTTTAATTGTCTGGTGTGTGTGTGTGTGTCTGTGTGAATATGGGAGATATTTTTCTTGCTTCAGGATCTTTGTATGCCAGCACACTCACACCTGCCTCCATGACAGCACATGCATACAGGCAGCTGCTCTCATTAGCAACCCAAACACAGATTAAAGCATGAAGACATGCTGAAAATGCATGCGCATACACCAGCAGAGCGTAAACCCACTGGTTGGTGTTTCTCTTTTGAATATTTGAAATATTACAGTTACATGAGATGAGCGATACCACTCGTGTGTGTGTGTGTGTGTGTGTGTGTGTTCGTTTAGTGCAGAGCTGGAGCTGGGAGGCAATTAGCCTAGCTTAGCATAAAGACTAGAGGCAGGTGGACACAGCTAGCTTGGCTCCCCCCAAAGATCAACATAATAACACCTTTTAGTCACAGCTACTCATTAACGGAAATGTAAAAACAGAAATTTGTGGTATTATGAGGAGTTACGATTTCTTTGTGAGGGCACAGAAACGTCCAAGACTCTTGTCATCAGACTGAACTTGCCAAACAACCAGCACAAAAGCTAGAGCGGTTTTGCACAGATGTCCTGGGTAGACAGATGAACAGTTGTTTCCCAAGAAATAGCAACAGCTCAGAGCTCCGTCTAAAGCCACAAACTCGTGTTTTTACATTTGCCTTAATTGGAATTTGGAAGGAGCCAGGCTAGCTGTTTCCACTAACTTCCAGTCCTTATGCTAAGCTAGGCTACTTTCTTGTTGAAACCAGCTTCATGCATAATTCTTATTTCATACATTAGAATAGCACTACTGAAGATAGACCTTTCCGCTCCCTTGACGTTGGAGGAACTAAAGCAAACAAGCAAACCTTTTCATACAGTTGTGCTACAGGCACTTATTTGCCCTAAAATCACGTCACCACGAGCATGACGCTCTATTTGGCTCGTCTTGAATTGTTAAAAACTAATTTCCAACATTTCATATTTCTTGTTTAGAACAATGGAGGTTATAAAAACAACCTTTCTGTTATTGTGATTGCAATTGAAAGCAAATTAAAGTGTAATTTTCCAGCAAATGACAAAATAAAGTTGACGGCAAAATGTTACATGCCAGTTGTTTAAAGAAGCTTTTGCACTTTTCATGGATGCTATAACTTAATATTTTGTGATGATTGGCAACATCTAAATTGGAGGTAAATCTAATGCAACCAGCACCATTAATATTGATTAGTCCAGTAGATGCACGCACATCTATGAACTAACACACACTGTCGATTCTACCTTTAATCAACTGGACCTGGGAGGAATTTCCTCCTAATTACCAAGCAATATTCACCTGGTACATATTAAAATGGTTTTAATTACATTTAAAAATCAGTACTCAAATGCAGACACAGACCACTACACACACTCACTCCTCATACAAATGTATCAGACTAGGTTTAATTTGACTTAAAGGCCTGAGGGAATAATTTAGAGTCAAGTTATTCAGCACACATTGCCTTTCATGTGCTTAAAATAATGAAGCTGATAATCTAAAACAAAATTCTTCCCTCTGCTTATGGAAGGTTGTGCATGTGTGAGTGGCTGTATATATGGATAGGATTTGAAATGGAGAAGGGCAAACCAGAGCCTCTCCCAAGATGCTTATTTATGCACAGCACAGCGGTGGCTCACATGTTAAGATACAGCCATGTGGGCAAATCTTGCGTCTGTGAGTATCTTGTAAACATCTTATCGTGTTCTGAGGGCAAAACAAGCTGGGAAGAGGGGCTCTGTCTACCTTCTGACAATGGCAAAACACACACACACACGCAAGCAAAGTGCATTACCATTGTGGGGCTATACCTTATTCTATGTTGTCCACAGGGAGACTTAAATGTTCCCACTGCAGTATAAATAGCATTCATAAGCATCAATTGCTATGCTGCAGTACAACTTATACTTAAGGAGGACAGGAAGCTCATGCAGTCCACCTTCTTGTTGTTATGCAGAGATGAAGGCTCATGGGAGAGTGACACCTCCACCAAACACATCATTGTGTGGATGCTTTTTAGCCAAGTGTGCTTATTCTACTCTTATATCTTAACATATGGTTTTAAATGTGTGTAGTGCAAAACGTTTCTTTGGACCATTACTGAATTCTTTATGATGCTGTAAAAACATTTTATGAAGCGATTCTACATTACCATGCTCCAATAGTCTCACACAGCTGCTCCATAGTGCTGTAAGGACACGCTTAAGAAATATTCCAAACTGGCAATAATAAAAGATTTTTTTTTTACACCGAGGTCTTTATGAAGTTACTTACTGAAAGTTAGTCCTTTTCCGACACCAATTAGGGGGAAACAGCTAGCCTGGCCCAAAAAGTTAAAAATGTGTGTTCCAGCACCTCTAATGCTCGCTCATTGACATGTTAGGTCTTGTTTGCTTAATTCAAACACAGCAGCAGACAGAAATGTAAAAATCACAGTAACATCTCCACACCGTTTTAATGGTTTGTTTTTCAAGTTTTGTTCAGACCTTCATGGGTCCCTAAAGGATGAAGCCTTCTGACTTTGGTGACGTCCTGACCTGTGGTGCCTCTGGCAGGATGACATTTCATGTCTTAGTGAAATGTCGTGCTAACTGTTGGATGGATTCTGAAGGTACTTTTTAACCATCAGGTCAAAAAATGTTACTAAATTTTACTTAGGAAATGCAAATACAAACAAAACTTTAGACTGACGTTACACCTGCTAAACATCATCCTGGTAGCATGCTGCTTACAGAATTTTAAAATACAGCCGAACAGAGCCGCTGGCATGCCTGTAGATCATGGATGTGTTTCAAGAACTGGATACCTGAACGAAAATGGTGCCTATTCAGACTAATAAGAATTGCTCACCTGGTACATACACAATAAATACCAGGCCAGCTTTTATGGTATGCAGCTCAGTTGGGCTGGAAAATGTCTCCTGCCCCCTACAAACTACAGCACTGACCATCATTCAGTAATGAAAAAGACTTCTGAGCGCTTTCTAAAATCTAGGTTTTCTAAGATTAAACCCCCATGGCTTAAAAAAATAAAGAATATAAGATAAATGACCATATCAGCTGTCTTACATTTGTCTCTTTCACAACAGAGGAATAGTGGCCATTGGGAAAAAATTGGAGGCTAGGTTGAGTGCCAGCTGTCGATTCTGTCTCGTGTCCTGTGTCCAGATGAAATGCATCACTTCTTGTGTGCCAGAAGAGCTTTTCCAAGAAATACCTGATACTCCAGGTGTTCATTAACATGTCAGTAGGCGAAACGAAGAAGCCTCAAAGTCACTAGGTGCCATTTCTGTGTTTTTACTTCCAAGTTTCCCCCCTTTCCCATGCCTCTATCTTCTGTTTCTGATCTTTTTTTAAACATCCCTCTATCTCCTCTTTTCGCTCACCTCCATTTTTATTTCCATCTGCTTGGAGCGACAGACAAATGAAGCCTGGAGAGTTATGCAAGCGTGAATAATCTAGTGCAATAGTGTTTTTTTGTTTTTTTTTTCTGTGTGCAGACACCTGCAGCCTCTAATCTGCACACAAATACACACATGCATACACTTGCGCCAAAATGCATCCTGGAGCTAATGCACACAATTATCCAGGGACAATAGAAACAAAGTCTCCGATTTATAAGCAGCTTTATTCGACAGGGACACATCTTTCCTCAGTACACCCTTCCTCTCCTCTATCCTTCCCCTGTCTCCTGCTCCTCCTCCAGAGACAGACAGTTGGCTTGGGTTGAAGAGAGACAAAAAGAGATAGGAGACAGCGGAGAGAAATGAGAGGCAGGGAGAGAGAGCTGAGAAGGTGATAAGCAGAGACACACAAAAAGCAAGCGAGAGGAGGATCGAGATAAAGAATGAAGCTAGCTCTCCCTGTCCCTCTCTCTTTCTCCATGCAGTCTCTTGCAACATCTTGCAGTGGAGTCTATTATGATTCATTAATTTGAGCTGTTTGGAACACCGATGCTAATTGCAGCTCTGAACTCACTCACTTTTAGCTGGCACATATTTCTGCTTCTGCTTTGCCTCATCAAATCATATCACATCACAATGCTAAATTAGGCCAGAAAGAATTCCTCGCCTCTAAATTGTGTATGTTTTTATTAATTATCCTTACCAGCTTCTTCCCACTCATTGTCATGGGGTGTGGGAGCTTGCTGCAGCAGTGACACTCTACAGACAGGTCTTGATTGCCAGTCCAGTTTTTTAATCACAAGCTGAGACCACAGACCTTTTGGCTTTTATTACCTAATGAAATTGCGCAAATGCCCTTTAAATCTGCTTCTAGACCAATAAAGCAAAAACAACAGCAGGTTTAGTCATCATTTGTAACTGCAAATAATGGTAATAACTGAGTTTATGACAATAACGTGCATTATCGTAATAGTATGATTGATTGATTTCTTTCATTTATGTGTGATCCACACAAAGTGACCAACCTTGAAGGGTTTACAAGACACAAACATACATTGTGCATTGGTCAGATATTCAATTACATGCATTACAGAATTACAGTTTTTTTTTTAAATGCAAGTGTTCCTGCAATATATGACAAAAAACCTAAAAGTAAGTACATTACTATGGTCTCCAATAGCGACTGGAAGCTGAAAGACAATGCTGGAAATGAATTAAATTTAAAAAATGGAAAAAACATGGAAATCCTCTCAACATTTTTGGTCAGATTGTTGCAGATTGTTTTATTCTTACATGATGTATGGAATATAGTATTTTAAAAAATAGTCAGTAATCATCATCACTGCTTGTGCTTGAGCCTTAGTGTACTTTTCTACTTTTTCAATTTTATTCTAGAATACTGGACGCTATAAGGTCAGATGAGATGGAGGAATTGTAACACCTCAAATTCTCCAAAATAAAATCCCATATTTTCGTGTCAGTTTGTGTTGCCCACGCAGAGCACTCATTCAGGGAGATGCAATGTATCTCTGCTCCAATTTAATGGTAAGTGCAACTCAGGTAGAGAAGCAGTAGTGTGAAATGAAACCAAACAAAGAAGAGGTTCACCAGCACACACTTATTCCTCGTGTAGGTTACTCTACAGTCCACCGAATGAAGAAACAATGTCCCTGTCAGAGAAGTTTGGTCAGACACAGACGTACCACATCACTGTCCTCAATAATGTGCTGAAGTTTATTTCAGCGGTCATTAAGTATTACCAAAGTAGGACAGTCATTCATAGAGATGGGATTGCTATTTCTGTCGATATTCCTACAAAAGCGGTGTCTCCCCAGACAATTGACGGTTGATATCGACAAGAAAGGTGAAAGATAATGATGATGTAAGACAAGTTTTGACCTCACTTCCTTGCTACATGACCCCAGCATGGCAAGGCTCCTTGACAATGGAATTCAAATGGGAAATAAATGTAGTCACTAATTTGTAATGCTGGTAATGACAATGTCAGTAAAGGATAAAAGAGGCATAAAGTTGATTTAGAAACAGCATAGAAGAATTTTATGCATATTATGTAGCATTTCACTCATGGCTGTCCATCCTAAGGTGTGAATCGCACCTTTGGTCTGAAAGATTGATAAGTGCATTTCCCCATCTCTGTCTTACTCTGGCCCTCCTAAAATCTAAATGTCAGGTCCTATAGGTAGGAAGCAATATTGCAGGTAAATAAAGTGATTGCTGCTTGGGCAAGGCCAAGCCATTTGTCCTATGAGGGTCAGGCTGCTGAATCGAGGACTTGGTCCCCAGAGATGAACCACGGTGTGCCTGCACCCTCCACCACTGTGGTCTGCACGGTCAATTCATTGGTTACAAAGGTGGTTCAGTGACACGAATGTCCACTCGGCCGCTCTTTCAACCTCTCACGTTCTACCTCAGTTGTCTCTTCTTGTCATGGGGGCTTTCGTTCATCATCTCCTCTTGAAAGGTGCTTAAGGTCAGACCACATTTCCACCACAAACACACGGCTCTTGAATTTGTTTGTGACTGGACTGAGATGAGACAACTTCCCCTAAAACGTTGTTGTGTTCACATCCACCCATAATGAACTGGACCAAGACGGAAAATGTACCTCATTCAGTCAAAACACCCATATTTCTGTACTGTAGATTAATTTAGTCCATAAAGGGGTTGCTGTTTTTCCCTTCCAAGAACTAATAACAGTATCTAACATTACCAGCTGAGACAATGAAGACATTTAAGATGTCTTCATATTAGTGCAACAGATCAGGCAGCGAAATCAACTTCTGAAGAGGAGATATGTTTCAGAGGTGGAGGACACTGTTTCATACATCAGGAGATGTGTGGTTTCACAAATGTATGCTGGTTGTCCACAAATACTTTTCATCATAATTTCCGTCAACAAAATTATCACAGTTGAGGCGCCCTTCTAACTTACTGAATCCCTCTCGACCTATTGTTTATTAAGACTGCTCAGCAGCTTTTCCAAGTGGGGGATGAAAGTTGTGCTCATTAAGTTCCTTGAAGCTGAATGCTCATCAGAGGGAAAACAGCAGTGATAATACCGGGGCACAATCCTTTCGTCATACCTAAGAGCAGTTGGAGCTCTTTCAAATCCAAGACAGTCCACATGGATGTTTTCTTTTGTATCCTCCACCTCTCTGGGGCTATACAGGGATAAACTGTGTCACCTACACACTGTGTGTGCTACAGTGTACTACATAGAACACATAGTTATCCAAGTCAGGGACAGCAGCTACTACTCTGCCATGTCCAAGTAGACATTTGTATTGTGGCATCATGGCCGACACATCATTGCTATTCTTCACAAAGCGCCATGACAAAGAACAAACTGAAAGTTGGGTCATGCATTTGCTTACAACCACATTTTTTTCAACCTTTCAGATTTTTTCTTTCTTTTTGAAAAGTATTCAACTCAACAACAACAGTAATGTCAATCTCAGATCTGGCTTTGGAAAGCCCAAAGAGTTACAGCTCAATAGAAGATCTAATGTACAGCAGCCGATGAAAACAGAAATTGGTGGGGGGGGGATAAGAGGGAGAAGGGACAGTGCAAGGGAGATGAAAAGAGGAGGAGAAAGACAGGACAGGGGAGACAGAAAATCAGAGAACAGGGAGGACAAGCACAGAGATGGAGTGAGTGGTTTGAAAATGTGCCCCATGCAGCGTTTGTGATGGACTATTACTGCATGGAGCACAGCTTATGCAGCAGGCAGACTCTGAATCGAATCTGAAAACCAATGCAGACAATGTGGCTTCCTCACAGCTGATTCTGGCCTTATCAACACATCAAGGTTTTCATTCAACTCGACAGCGACTGAGTGGAACATTATTATATTTGGTAGTGGTAATATTCTTCAAATACACTCTCTTTTTCATCTCGATCATGCTTCAGGTTCATAGAGACCAAAGCCAACACTGTAGTTTACGGTCTATAGGCTGATAGATGAAACACCAAAGTAGTCTTTTAAAAAATGCACTGCAATGAACATTTATATTTTTAAGTTTAAATACGTTGCAGACATAAAAAGTATTATTTTCCTCCAACTCAAATGTGTACCTTCATTCATTCACAACCTGTGCAGTTTGCAAAGTAAGGCCTTTGGTGGTGAATGTTTTTTTTTGTCATTGCTCTTTAACTGAGTGAATGCCAAAATCTAGAGAGAAATTTGTTAAAATGGCAATAAATGAGCAAGGTTGTGGGAACACCAAGGGAATAATATATCAAATATCAAAAGAAGAATCATAAAATATTCATTTTTTTGTTCGTTATTATTGTTGTTGGGTTTTTTTCAACCACTCTGGCTCTTTAGATGCTAAATGCTCCGCTATGTTCACCAGCTAGCCACAAATGTTGTCTCTTTGGTGTTTGTGGCAGGAGATGGGTAGTGTACTCTGCATTTTTAGGGCTTTTCCCCTGAAAACAACAGTCTGACGTGGCTGAAAACGATGCCATAAGAGTGGGAATCAAAACGCTGGAGTGGAGGAGTTCAGTACTGATCTGGTCTGACCCACTTTACTTCTGAGCCACAGCCGCCCGTAGAGCTGGCCGATCTTTTTCTTTGGGTCTGCCATTATGAGCGAACCCTATCACATCACACAGTGACATTTCATCCATTGTTATGAAAATGAATATAATGTTGATTGCAGTAGCTTTAATATTTTCAGTGTTCCAGTACCAAGTACCTGCTTCACTATTTATTAGCCTTCATATAAAAGAATGAATTTAATTTGCTGTCCAGTCATCTAAGGCATTTACTTTTTAAGTATTAATTATAAAATTGTTAAAAGAAGAAATGCACAGTGTATAGACAGTCATAGTTAGCAACTTTCTCACTTTCCGTCACCAAATATCACCATAAGCAACGCACTGAATTTTCTGTTTTATTTGATAGTCAGTAGTAAAGATATACAGGAAATACAGGGGAGAGAGCAGATGACATTGCAGCAAAGGACCCGAGTCGTATTTGAACCCTGGCCGAACCCAGATTGTGAATCTGATTCTGACACACTAAAAAAGAAATATATATTTTTATTCGCTGGCGCTTCTGTAGTTCTTTCCATGTATAAAGTGGTGGTTTACTGCAGCTTGCATCCCCAACATACAAAAACTAGTCCTGCTAGAGGAGAGTTTAACTGCCACAAAAAAACATAAAGTGAGAGAGGACATCAAGAGAAACCAAAGATCCCTTTTTTCTTTTTAACATTTTTAAAAAAAAAAATATGCACATTACTTTGATGTGAAATGTGAACCACTACAAAGACTGAGCTGAGCCAATAACTTAGGTTTCTAATTGTACCCCCTGCTGTGGTGGACCGCGCACATCACTAAGCTGTTTTTAATAACCTTGGTAGTGGAAGCTTAGAGGGCTTGTAGCAAAGTCACATTGTACTGATATCATAGTCTTAGTAGGTGAAAGTGTGTGTTTTGTGTGTGTGTGTGTGTTTGTTTGAAATACACAGAAATTAATTTACTTTTCAGGATTATTTGGTCTGAAAATTTCATTCAATTTCAAGTTAATACAATGTTCAAAATAAATACATGTAATTATTATTAGCAGTGTTGGAAGCAATACAAACGCTTTCTGAAGCCAGTCGGGACAGAGAAGTGTCGTTCTCGGCTCTTCTGTTGAAAAAATACTCTCTAGTACAAATATAACTGATGCTTTAGCAGCATCTCAGCTGACCTCTTTTAGGAGTCGCCATTATTGTTTTTGAACTAACAGTTGCTTCTCACTGTTTGGCTGAAGCTGAATGTTGATTGGGGCAAAACTACTGTACTACATTTTGGCCACAAACATGTAACTTAGAGCCTCACAAGACGGATATTCACAATTTGGGGATCTTGGGAATCCAGGTGCCTCACAAGGTAAAAAAAAAAAGTCGGGAAACAGGAAAATGGTTAAATTAGCAACCCCGTACTAAAAAAAGGGATATGGAACGTCACATCTCTGGCAGGGAAGGAGCCGGAGCTGGTGTGGGAGGCTGAGCGCTACCGGCTAGATATGTCGGCTGTGGAACCAAACTCCTGGGGAGGGGCTGGACTTTCTCCTTTTCCAGAGTTGCTCAAAGTGAGAGGCGTCAGGCGGGTGTGGGGATACTCACGAGTCCCCAGCTGAGCGCCGCTGTGTTGGAGTTCTCCCCGGTGAAAGAGAGGACCGCCTCTGTGTGATTGCGGGTTGCTGGGGGGAAGGCTCTGACTGTTGTGTGTGTGCGTATGCACCAAACAGCAGTTCAGAGTGACCGGCCTTCTTGGAGGCTCTGGATGGGATCCTGGAAGGGGTTACCCTAATTATTATAAATGATTCTTCTCTTTAATGGATGCCCCTATGGAGATCAAATATGTGCTAAAACATCTCATTCTTAGTGGTAAGATAGAACTGGATGCAGTTAATTCAGTTCTGTAATGTTTCTCTTACGTCCCATCACAGTTTCTACATTGACGTGAAAAGACAACAGACTGAAATAATCTTCAGGACAAATGTAGTATATTTGTTTTCTGACACTGAGCAGTTGACTGGAGACACGTATATGGAGCATTGCATTAGCTAACAGTTGTCATTTCAGTTAGCAAAATTGATGGACTTTAGTTTGAAATGAAAGACCTGCTTGTGTCTTGTACTTTTGTCTGAAATGAAGGACTAATTGTTTCCATTATTTACTGAGAAGTGCCACTGCATATGTGCCAAGCTGGAACGGAAAGCGTCCGTGCACTGTGTGTTCGACAAAGTGACTCTATGTCAGGGACAAGTGCACATCAATACATAAAAAGTTGCCAGGAGCAACAGCTACAATAGCTGCTTCAGCAGCATTGTCAGAGGAATGGGGAAGAGGAAGAATCAAGTCAAGTTTTTCTGAATGTCACATACAGTGTCTCAATAGGACTGTCAGCAACTCAAACTTTGGAGCAATGGCTTGCACAGGAGTTCTTATATCTGAGCAGGACAAAGTGCAATACAATATCTCTCATTCACCCAAACAAACCTAAAACTATTTCAGAGGTCTGGAGAGTACAATAATTAAATTGTAAATCAACAATAGGATTATAGTAATACTACTGATATCTATTGAATGCACTATTGTATGGTCAAACCGATTCAGAAGAGGGAGGAACTGGGCTCACACAAGTAAGCACACTTGTCCTTGTTCCTTTTCAGCCCTTCAGCGTTTAAATTACTCTCATTATGTCTCTAAATAAATGCTGGCTGAGAAAGAGTCAACAGAAACACATAGCTGTTCATGTGCTTCTTCTCTCTGATGTATGACTACACTGTCCTCGCTGCCCTTTTCAGGATTTTGTTTCTCAAAAACTGCCTTTTAGCCTACATTTACATCACACTGCACTGTACTTGCCCATGTTCTCTACCTGTAATGGTCTAAGAATACAAGACAGGTAAATGTATGTGACCTTTACGGTTAGTTTTCTTGAGTTGCTACGAGCGTTGGAATATCGGGATAACAACGTGTCCTCGTTGCTGTTGTCAGCAAAGACATGAGTGCACTTCATATAATAATTTCATTGCTTTTCAAATGAAAGATAATGCCGTTTACAACAACCCTCTTGTCAACTTCAGGGCAAGAACTCAAATGAGATGTTACTATTTTAAATGATGCGCCCTTATTTAAGTACTGTACCGCTCTCTTTATACCTGTTTTACATTACAACAGGATTCAATTGGAACCTTTTCACATGTAATATGACCCTAATTAATAGACTAAGTGTCAAGATTATTAAATATCAATAAATTGATATTCTGTAGAACTACATTATTTGGCTGGAAGATTGTCGGTCTAGGCTGGAATGTGGTTGCAGCACTGAGCCTATCTGAGCGATCAATATGCACACTGCAGACAGAGATGGGCTGACCTTTACTGAAAAAAAGGTTAAAGCTTGACAGATGGGAGAACACAGGCAGGACAGTGGAGATAGGAGGAAAAGAAGAATATTTCTAATGCACTCAATTAAACATTGCTTTCTCTTGCTGATTTGTTGTTTTAACGTAAATGTGTTAGATTACATTTAAATTGTGATTATTGTTGAGGTGACGTTGCTAGAAACGATTCACTAGAGTAACAAGCAGAAGAAGTCAGATGATATTCCGTATGTGCCACTTTCACTGAGTGCTGCATGGATTTTTGTAGGTCAACCTAGAAGTTGGCATCGCCGTGGTTCCTTCAACTAAAAGCTAATGGGATTTTTTTTCAGTGGATTTTAGATTTTTGCTGAAATTAGGCAAACGACATTTAACCATAATTGCATGTTTTGTTCAGCAAAATAATCTTGACAAATGAACAACATTTGTGTGATTTTTGAAGCACACATACATTTGTCAAAAGTCAAAAGCTACATACATGAAAAAAAAAAAAACCACACCACTGTCACGACTTCAGCATCACCACCACTGAGCTCCACTTTGGCTTGCTACATGTTTCCGTCCCTTCCTGGGGGAAAACAAACGACACCTGCCGTAGACTTTAATGTAAAATAGCAGCACAAAACAACACCAATACAACCCACCTGAATTAAATTACTTTATAAATGACCTGAAGACACCATGTCAGGAAAATATACATCCATTCTGCTTGACCTACAAAGATACACAGAAAAGATTAATTTGATCCACATTCTCAGCATCAGACTCAGTGACTCCACTGTGTCCAACACAGACACAACACAGACCTTATTTAGTCTCCAGGTTAGCAAGTTACTGGTGAAATATTTTACTATATCATCACTATCAGTTCTGTTCCACTAACTGTGCTGTGCTCAGACAGCTGACCTAGCCAACGTTACATTATAGCCTATAAGTTAAGGTTTACTTAAGTGTAGCCTGAGCTCCATCCAGGAGTTAACTGCTAATAGTCAATGAAGAACATGCGCCCAACTACAATCTATTCTTTATCAGGCTATGACTGTTAATGCAACTATTGGCATATCATTTATTATAATTAGTACCTTAATTCGACAGGTTTTCTGCCATCTGTGCTAACTAACATTAATCTACAACTGTTAATATTACATTTGTGAAAGTAAAAGTGGTTTGGCTTTGCGCCCCTAAAATAAGCTAAGCTGGTACAGGGTCAAGAAACACAGGTGACCTGTATAGACCAGCATAGTGGCTAACACATGAGCATATAGTGTAATCAGGCTCTTTTTCAGGACGTGACAGGGGAACAGGTCAGAGATCAGCGATGTGCTATTGAATCCTGGTGCAGCCAACTCCACAGCATCTCTTAGGCAGAGCATTATTCATTTAAATGGGCTTGTTTAAGTCTAGATGCTAATGCCGTCTAGGGGAGACGGGAGATAGTTTTCTCCCAAAAGGGTGCATGGTGATGAGAGCTACTTTGGAAGAAAGCGATCTATAGTCTCTGTCAGACACTTCTTAGCAACACATAAAATCTTTCAAATTGAGGAACCTTTACTGACTGTATATGCAGAGACATATTTTATCCCATAGAACAAAACATGAAAACCAGAGACCTTGTTTCAGGCTTTAGGCAAAAGCCCAGTCAAAACTCCGTTGACTATGAGCTGCTAACTCATTTCCAGGCTCTAGAACTCATTCTTGCAGAATTCTACATGAACAAGTATTTCAGCGATGGAATGGAGTTAATTGATTTACTGATAGTGCTGTTTCTGTCATAATAATTTCAATATTTGTTGAGATGAGTTCAGATGATATACTTGTTACTTTCATGTTTTGTGATGTTAATATCTGCTCCCATAAGAATGATGTGCTCGCTGTCGTGTCTTTGTCCTGTTCTTCCAGTGGACATTGTGTAGTGTGTATTGAGAATGTTGATGTAATGATTTTAGGTGTGTTGTTTCTGCCAATAGCTCCTGCTTGTCCTCCTGATATACTCTATTTTGCATTCTGGTGCAGCATCTTGCTGTGGAGTCTATTAAGAGTCATTTATTTGAGCTGTACAGCAGATTGATGCTAATTGTACCTCTGAATCCATTTACTGTCAGAAGGAAAGACAGACAGAGAGAGAGTGTGTGTGTGTGGGGGGGCACCTATGGGGGCTCCATCCAATTTCTAGGCAAAGCATACATTTCTAGTAGGTTTTGAACATAACTGAGATCACATAGCCGTATAAACTTAACACACACATTCCAACAAAGTTTAAAAAGTTGCTTGGTTACATTGGTTGCAAACCATTTTGTACAAGGTATGCCCTTTAAAAAACAATTCATATTTGACCTTTAACAACGGTATAACAAAGACAATTGGGGCCAGGATGAACTTTGTGAGTCACTAAGCAAAATGGCACCTCCCTGACACGTAGTATCTCAGAGAAAGAGACGATGAAGAAAACAAACTGGATTTAAGTTTGCACGGTTTCAAAGCAAAGAAAAAATGTATCTGTTGTGGTGTTGTGGCGTTCGCAGTGTAATGAGGCACTTTGAGACGAAAATGGCAGACAGAAAGAAAGAGAGCACAGAGAAACTGCTCAATTACATTTGCATTTGAATGAGCGCCATGGTTTTAGTAGTTGTCTGAACAGTGAGTCCCTCTCCTAAATAATTGCTGCGACTGAAAACCCTCATATAAAGGCCCTGATACACCCTAAAAGGCACACAAACATGGACAGCTGACAAACGCTGTTTATACTGCGGTGGGTGAACACATAGGTGGACATGTTAACACGTGCAGTCAGTGCATTTGATCCACGTTAAAGTGTGATCATAAACTGTGGATTGCAGACCCTTACAAATATGTCCAGATGAAGAAATGCATGACAGCTTATGTTGCAGCTGTTCAGAGGCAGTAAGTGCAACCTGAACTTCCATCACTACATGATGTTGTAGTACTGTTCAACTGTTCCCTGTGGAGTTTCTGTATTAAATACACTTCCTTTCTAATAAAATATTTACAAAGTCAATTATTGGAAGACTTTGATACATATTTTGTTTGCATCCACGTTCGTTAACTCACAGCCTTCTTCGTCCCTGACTTTGTTGGCGCATACTACATTTCTTGCTGCCTTACTGCCACCAACTGGAATAGCATGAAACCATTGGCAGGACTTCGTATAATGTCACCTGATATACTTAAAAAACATGGCTTCATACTGCTAGTAGTGGTAAATAAACCCCACAGGGTAGCTTTAACAACACTTTGTCTAATTATAAATGAGTCTTGTATGCATAATGTGTATTTATTTACCATTATTTGCAGATAGATAAAAGTATGCATGCGCATGTTGCAATGCCACGGGCACAGCCAACTACAGAGCTCTGGATGGCTGACCAACACCCACACTGAATGACAGATAAAATGACAGCACAAGCAGCACCAGAGACCACTTGTCTTTGTGTGTAACATGACTGACATTTGTCAGTAAAACTGTGCTGTCTTCGCTGTTTGAAAGGTTCGCTGTCATTCCTGGTGACCATCAGTGACAATGACCTAGTCACCATCAGTCATTCATTTTCAGCCTTTATTGTAGTCAGTCTGATTAATGTGTTTTAAGGTTCAGTTAGTGCGCCTAAGGAACTGAAATCCAACATTTCGACCCGAACAGCATCGGGTGAAGAATTTGAAAAACTGGGAGTACTAAACTGTTAATACTTGATCACGATGGGGTGATTTTATGAGCATGAAAATTACAGTTGCCCTGGTTTTGTTTGGTCATTTTTCAGATACTGTGCACTTTAGAAATAAATGATAGAAAGAGCAATTTGAACTCTCCCTTCCTCAGCAGCCATTGGAAGAGGGCATAGATCTGGTAGTCAGTGTGCAGATGCATAGAATCATCGAAATGCTTGGGGCAAGGGATTCCATAATGTGCTGGCAATGAAGATAAACGCTTCTTGTAACCACTCCAAGCTGCATCTCTCAGTTAAGGATTCATCCCTAAAATCAAGTCTGGAAGCTAAGGGTCCAGCCCTCTTCTGCAAAAAAGACACTTGTGGGCTTGAAACCGTAAGTGTGCGTACGTGTGCTTGTCCTGCTCGGCAGAGGTAATGTATGATGAGGATTTGTCTGGAGACCGGGATGTAAGCTGTTCAGAAGTGTACCTGTGATAATCTCTGCATGCTCATCATGTCCTCTATATTATATGTACACTCACACTGGCCACTGACGGCTTAATTATTAGAGCCTGTTCTCTCTCATGTCGTGTGTGTGGTGGGGTTGCCGGGGGGGAGGGGGAAATTGTCACCACCTTGGCTTCACATTGTTGTGTAATTTCATCCTTTTAAGGCTTGCTGCTCAGTATTCTTAAAATCTCTGTGTAGTACACTCTCATATACAGTGATGGATGGGGCCGCTGTCCAGTAAGTTTACCCTGTCCAGTAAGTTTACCCTGTGTTGTTTACATGTTGCATATCACAGAAACTCCTGTGAAGTGGCTTGGATTGGAACATTGGTCAAGTCAAGGTCAGTGCCACTTGCCGCTGAGTTTTAAAAAATAAATTTGCCAAATCAACCCTGACTGATCATGTCCATGTCAGAAAACCGATCAGTCGGGCACGAGAGTCTTGTGAGATGAAGGCTGAGCTTTTCCAAGGTGCATTCAAAAGTTGTTGTCGTCCGTTCCGTTCACGCAAGCTTCTGTGATATCTGTTCTGCAGGTACAGCGATTAAATCCTGGTTTTACACATCCAATGAGCTCCCTAAAGTTATGTTCATGTTTATTAGAAAAAAAGTCGTATCACATAGTTAACATACTGTTTTACTCTTTTACTGTTTTATGTGGCGTTTTCTTTTGTGGGCCATTTTAATTCCAGGGCTCACTTCATCATGTGCTGTAATTTTTTTCTCCTATATCATATTATTATTATTATTATTATTATTAATAATAATAAATAAGCACAGCCCATTCATTTGTGATGCATTGTAGGTTAAGGTTAAGTGATAGGTAGATTTATGTAAGTATTTACCATACAGGCATGAGATTGGCATCAGTTTTCTTAATCCAGTTATCGAGCAAATAAGCACATTTCCCAAAATGGCAAACTATTCCTTTACCTTTTTCATGTACCATTTTTGTCATCTCACTATTACTTTGCACTTTGAAGTGCAAAATAAAGGCTGCACATGAATCAGTGGGTGAATCTGGGGCAATCCCTTAATTGATGTGCAAATATTATAGTTACAAATTACACACATTAAAATGTGTTATCATCAGTAACTGCAAATTCTGGGGGAAAAAAAGTTAAAGACGGCCCTGTGAGATTACAAGATTTAACACTTCTGAAAATGTGGCTGCTGCATTCTATCATTATTCCTCCAGTGCAAATGTCCCTTAACCAGTAATCTTCCCAAGCAGAGAACCCAGGCGTCATTTGTAATTCAATTAGTGTACGTTCATGAGCTGAAACCACACTGTGGCAAACTGGACACAACAAGCCATTTTTCTTTGTGTAATGTAAAAGCCTTCAACAGCAGCCTGACGTACATAAATGAATGATCACATATGACCACAAACAGGCCATCAAAGTGACAGTTACTGACGATTCCAGATACTTCAGTCAGAATGGAAAGGAAGCACTGATGCACAGTTTATGCTTTCTTTATTGGCTCACTCACTTAATGTGCAGCTGGCTCTCCTTTATTCTACTCTCATATTCTTGTATTGTATTTATGTATATTACAAGTTGCATTTTAGGATGATGAACCAAGTTAACGCACTGCTTCATGAGCCAATGCACTGTGTACACAACTCACCCACTGCTCTGGAGTCTCTACGTCATGTGTACTCATCTGTCAATGTCTGGTTAGCTCCTGCTGCTGTGGCTTAGCCTGGTAACTGAAGCACTGAACTGTGTTTACAAGGTCTTTCCAAAAGATATCTTTTTGTTTATTGTTTGTTCCCATTGTAACAGGGGTGCAGGGGTTAGGTGAAAATCACAAATGTCTAACAAAAGTATTTCATGGACATAACTCTATGGGTTTGTCTGCACTGGTCCAGGACTGACTGGGGCAGATAAATAAAAGCATAAGGTGTTTCAAATTTTAAAAAATAAAACACAAAGGATGAAAATTTTATCTGGGAATTTATATATAAGCAGCTCTCCAACGTCTCATGGTTCAGCGGTACGTGACTAGACACTCTTTGACAGAGCAAACAGCTGTCGTCTAATGTTCCTGTCTGCTAGCGCAATACTATAAAACCTGTCAACTTACAAAGCTGAGAACTGGAGTAGTGGCATGGCTTCTTGTGATTAGAGTCCGTTGTGTTGAGTCTTACACTTTAAATATAGGAGCTGGCAGCTCAGAAAAAAGGCATTATAAGTGATGAAGGGAAAGTTATTATAAAGAAGGCTTTACAAAAAAAAAAAATCCAAGGCTGAACCCTGTCAGTCCAGCCCTTTATAGGACTTGATTTGATTTGAATGACAATAACAATGCCACTTCCTGAAAATCACGGTCGTTCATACAGGTCAGCCTCTGGCTGTAGCAAAGCCTCACCTAACTCTGCTGTGAAAAGGAGTCTGAACAGCAGGCGCTCTGGACAGCCAATCAATCAACCAGCTTTTTGGCGCTGTGCCGGAAAGTCATGCTGAGTAATCCCCTCTCAAACAGTGCAAGTTTAGACAGAGAAGGAAGATTCATAGAGTACGAGGGGCAGGCTACCACTTCCCTGTCGTAGGAGAAAACAGACTAAAACTTGGGAAAAGAAATTAGAAGAGAGTTCATACTAGTATAATTAACTATCTCCCTTATCCTGTAACGACCCCACTGCCTCTTTTAGCTCTGCCCATTCAGTTATGACTATAGACAGGACCTTTAATCACTGCATTATGTATTAAAGAGCAGATAATGTTCATCCACCCAGCGTAGTGATAACAGTAGCAGAGCAGGGGCTCAGACAAAAAAACCTCAAAGAACTCAAAGCAATATACTCACTTTACAGTGCAGTCTTGGTGTGATTAGCACTGTCACCTCATAGCAGGAGGTTTAAATCTTTGATGACCATTCTCTGCCCATTTTCATTCCCAATTCAAATACCACTGCTTTGGCACTACCTCTGGCATCAACACACAAGACACTGGATGAGATGCCCCTTCTGCGTCTGTATGACTTACTAAAGGGAAATGTACATCAGCATGTATGGACCTGAGTGGGTAGCAGGCTAAAACACCAGACTTTAACTCAGGGGACCAGGGTTCATGTCCCCTGTGAAACTGAAGGTGACACTCGGGTTACGTGAGTAGCATGTTTATTCTCAAACCATCATCTTCCCGGAACCAGACCAAGTTGTATTAGTGCCTAAACCTAACCAAGTAGTTTCAGTGAAAAAGTAATTGCCCCCTAAACCTAATAACTGATTGTGCCACCCTTGGTGGCAACAACTGCAACCAAGCATTTACAATAACTGGCGATGAGTCTTTCACATCGCTGTGGGGGAATTTTGGCCCACTCTTCTTTGCAGAATTGTCTTAATTCAGCCACATTGGAGGGTTTTCGAGCATGAACGGCCTGTTTAAGGTCATGTCACAGCATCTCAATTGGATTTAAGTCCTGACTTTGATTAGGTCACTCCAAAACCTTCACTTTGTTCTTTTGGAGCTATTCGGAGGTGGACTTGCTGGTGTGCTTCAGATCATTGTCCTGCTGCAGAACCCAAGTGTGCTTGAGCTTAAGGTCACGAACTGATGGCCGGACATTCTCCTTGAGGTTTTCTGGTAGAGAGCAGAATTCATGGTTCCATCAATTACAGCAAGTTGTCCAGGTCCTGAGGCAGCAAAGCAGCCCCAGACCATCACACTACCACCACCATGTTTGACTGTCTGTATGATGTTCTTTCTCCCAGATGCTGTGTTAGTTTTAAGTCAGATGTAAGGGGACGCACACCTTCCAAAAAGTTCCACTTTTGTCCCGTCAGTCCACAGAATGTTTCCCCAAAAGTGTGGGGGATCATCAAGATGTTTTTTAGCAAATGTGAGATGTGCCTTTGTGTTCTTTTTGGTCAGCAGTGGTTTTCACCTTGGAACTCTCCCATGGAGGCCATTTTTGCCCAGTGTCTTTCTTATTGTTGAATCATGGACACTGACCTTAACTGAGGCAGGTGAGGCCTGCAGTGCTTTAGATGTTGTTTGGGGTTCTTCTGTGACCTCCTGGATGAGTCATTGATGCGCTCTTGGAGTCATTTTGGTCGGCCGGTAGTCCTGGGAAGGTTCACCACTGTTCCATGTTATCTCCATTCGGGGATAATGGCTCTCACTGTTGTTCACTGGAGTCCCAAAGCCTTAGAAATGGCTTTGTAACCCTTTCCAGACTGATGGATGTCAATAACTTTGTTTCTTGTCTGTTCTTGAATTGCTTTAGATCGGGGCATGATGTGTTTCATTTTGAGATCTTTCAGCCTACTTCACTCTATTTAAGTGATTTCTTGATCCTACAGCTCTGGCAGTAATCAGGCCTGGGTGTGGCTAGTGAAACTAAACTCAGCTTTCAAACATGTGGTTAATCACAGTTAATTAATGATTTAACAAGGGGGCCAATTACTTTTTCACATAGGGCCAGGTTGGTTTGGATAGCTTTTTTCCCTTGATGAAATGAAATCATCATTTAAAAACTGCTTTTTGTATTTACTCAGGTTTTCTATGTCTGATATTAAAATTGGTTTGATGATCTGAAACATGTAAGTGTGACAAAAAAGCAAAAACAGAAGAAATCTGCAAGGGGGCAAATACTTTTTCACACCACTGTAAATGACTGCACTTATCCACCTCTTTTCACCTCCATGGACAAAGCACTGTAGAATTGGACTGCCATTGAGGAACTTCAGCTGCTCATAGGAAGCAGCTTTGTTTTCAGTATCTTGCCCAAGGACACTTCGACTTGTGGACAAGAGGAGCCAGGGATGAAACTGCCAACTCAGTCTTACAGGATGACATTGCATTGCCAGACAAACAGCCCTGCCTTCACTTTATACATAAATAACACCTAGTTCCTCCTAATCAATGCCTCTGCATCCGTTTTTTTCATCATATTTCGTGTGCTCTAACTCATCTTCAGAAAAAGCACGACTTCATCAAAGACTAGTTTTAAATGCACAGAATACCAAATGCGCAGTATTGTCCTCCTCAACCAGTGACTCTGACCATCCTGACATTAAAGCTTTAAAGGACACCTATATCACTCTTGCTGAGTCATACAAATACCTTTTTTCCAGCAGACTATCCTTGACTATGGAGATATTCTGTAGCTATCACGTTCAACTCCTGAGCAGGTAAACCCTGTGTATATAAGTACATTACACTTTATGACAAATGACCAATGTCGTTTTGTTCTCTGCACCGGAGGGTTGGATGGACTTACAGTCAAGAAGAAATTGTCATGTCATGTTATCCATTATGTCATTGAATCATTTATGTCATAGTCATCAAATTCATATCAAGCTTCCAAACTACCTCACATCTCTTCTCACATTTAAATCCAATAACTACTGTACACAATCTAGTAACCACTTAAATTAGATATCCCTACACACTGTACTGTACACACTAGTGTTGGCAGAACTAATTTCAGTTAGTGTACCTTTTAAATGGAATGAACTGCGAGAGATTGTAAAGTCTCGTTATCTCTTGTTTTCTGGTTTTGTAACTGTTTCATGTCGCTTTTTTCTTCACTTGTCATTATTGTGTGATTGTGTTGTTGCGTTTTGCTGTTTGTGAATGTTGTTCTTGTTCTCAGGTCTTTCCTGTAAGAGAGATCTAAATGAGACTGCCCGATTAAATAAAGATTGAATAAATTTAAAAAATCAAAAAAGTGAGGGCTGTGTTATTTTTCATGCGGTGTAAAAATATATGTCTATCTAAAAACAACCCTGCAACCTCAATAAACAGGCCAAAGATCTTGGTTGCCTAGAGAGAAGTAGCCCTTCACCAGGCAAGAAGTCTCGAGGACTTTTCAGCAGGGCAGATTACGGGGTCACACGGGGCAGCAGGGCATCTGTTCATCTCAATCTCCGGTCACATTTTTCATCAGTTCACCACAAACAGCTAAAAAAGTATTTTTCAGTGCAACCATAACCAGGAGCAGACTGAAGTCCTGTGAACACGGTTGCCCCTTTGTTTCAATAAAGAATGTTGTTTTTATGGCAAATAAAGGACAAACTCACGTGCTGCCACTGTGACAAGTGTGTTTTGAAGAATAAACTGACTATAACTCAACATGTCACAATGTCCTTGAGTGAGGCAGTCTTACAGGGAGCCACTTTGAGTGGAATACATTACCTGCGTAAGTGGTAGTTCTGCAAGAAGCAGAGATAACATGACAAGTAAAAAGAAGACGTGGGAAAGAGAAATTGCCATTCACAGCATTTTCACTAGCACTTAGGCCTACAGTATATGCATGTAACTGTTGACATCGTTATTGCTGCTGCCGCGTGTCTGCCTTAGAAAGAAATGTCTAAAATGCTACTGAATTGAAATGATTTCAAATGAAGTGGGAGGTGTGTTGAGTGTATTGAGTCCTCTTATCGAGCCAAAACAGTAAGCATGCATATTTTCTCACATTAATTGTAGTTATCTTGCTATTAGAGCTTGAGACATCCGTCTTTTTACTTTCTTTAAGTAGACTAAGGCTGACTGAGTTTTAGTCTGTCAGCAGCAACCACTTTGATACAAACTGAAAGGACTTTGGTGATCCTCACTTTTCCTTTAGTGTCACCATGAGGTCCATTTTAATGCCCGATACTTGGGTTCATGACCAAATATCTGCAAAGATAAACACAACCTTAGCTATATTTGCTTTTTAGTGCTAATTAGCACTAAACGTTAGCTTGTAGCCAAACTTTTGCAATAAAATATTTTCCCATTTTAACTTTGTCAGATTAATACAGTATATTGAAAACTTTCTTTAGAGCCATTCTACAATATTAGATTGTTTTGCTTCAAGCTAAATTTGGGAATTAATTAAGTTTCTTTAAATGAATGCAATGCTCTGTATTACATAGGCTGGGCATGGGACTTTCTTTTCTTTCATAAGTTTCTGTATTCTCTCTTGCCTTAAGTGAATGAAAAGCAGGGCAACACCCCCTCTTAGTCAATTACTGCAACAAGAGAACTTTCCCTTGTATTAAGAAGGTTACTCCAGCTGATGTTCTCTGTGTAGGCACCGTGGCCCAAAGTATTTTCAGTGACACTGGGGCTTCTCATATTTCTTCTACAATTTTCATTCTAGACAAAATTCTGTTTTGGTTTAAAACAAACCAACCAAAATGTAAAGGCTTTTATGAAAGTAGAGTATGCTGCTACAAAGCGCTCTAGACTGTGAAAATAAATATACAGTACAGAGCGGGCTTTATGATATGGTTCAGTGTGTTTTTGCTATAGGTTTTGCTCCACGGCAGTCTGCCATCTATAACTGAAGCATAGTGAGTTGACTCACTCCATCCTGTTCTCCTTCTCCCACTCACTGCCTCTTCTATATCTCTGACTTTTATTCCTGTGTGATGTCTAGTGAAGCCACAGCGAGCCTATGCCAAGATTGAAGCTTTCTTTAGAATCGTGATCATCAAGCTTGGTTGCTCACCAACTTTTGTGTACTTTTCGAATCAGCTTCTAAATAGCGGAATTGAAAATAGTCAAAATTAGTCTCTGGAACAGATTACACTTTTTTTTTTACTAAAAATTGGTAACGCATTTCTCAACTCTGACTTTACCTTTTCAAAACTTTTCACACAAGCTGTCAATGCAGACTAAACTGTGGGTAATTTTACACTGCTTTGACACAGTGTATTCAAAGATCACATCATGTTTTCTTTTTTTTTTAAACCATCAAATTTAATCAACATAACACAACCCCCGTGGAGGAATTATTTTCCTGAAGAGTTTATGACCACCAGCCACATAATCGGATGCTCTTCTTGGGTGCAATGAATGCTGGGTGTCTGGACATAACTGTACAGGATTGGTAGGGATGGACCAGGCATGCACAAAGATTTCACAAAGTTTTCTTGTTGGCAGACAAATATTAGGCACAAGGGTTGATCTTGACATGTGTATTAAATGTTTTGGTTGCTTTAGTGAATTTTGGATGATTAACTGCTGTGCTTAGCTGCATGTCTGTAAAGAGAACCGTCTGAGCCCCATATCGAGAAATGCATGTAGTCAGTTTTAACATACTGGTTCTACTACTATATGGTTCATTTCGGATTTTTTTTCCCCCCACTTTAGCAAGCCTGATCCAGTGCTGAAGAGAAAATATTGTAACATTGCAAGCATTTTCCAACACAGCGCAGTGCACCAGAAAAAGTTTGTACAAGTTGAACTTCTGCAGGATTGCATTGCAGTGGGATCTGGTAGAGAATCACAAATCAAGCTTGAAACAACTGAGCTGAAACTCAGACACATTCACAACAATGACAACTATGAAGCCCCTGTGTGCCACCAAAACGTTCACGTTTGTCTACTTAACTTGGCATACATAGCTAATAAATGTTTAAAGCACAATACACATAAGAATTATTATCAAGCATTATTCTATTCTTTCAGGTGAAATCTATGGAAAATGTAAAAAGTGAATGCTACAGTGATATTATATCATGAAAGTAGGACATTTAAGTAGAAGCATGCACTGCTGATTTTATTCATCTTAAACAATTTATTGAAAGAAAATCTACCAACAGTGGTAGGTAAACCACAACAAAACATGTTCAGTGTCTCAATAAATTGGGACGTGGCCAAAGGACGTCCACTCCTCTCCTTTCTGTGACTCTTCCAGTCTCTGTATCACTGTTCCAACCTCCTGATGACACTCTGTGACCCTCTAAGCTCAGTGAACACCTCCGTCTGAGGACTTCCTGTTTGAAGCCTCCAGTGTTGAGGTGCTGCTGATCAACTGTTAGGTGTCGTCTTGGTCTCATGATGTCAGAATGTGAACAGCAGGATGAGGAGGACTGTTTAAATACCAATTCTAACTGAAGCAGGAAATGTATTGGTGGATTCATGGATCAAACCTGTTGTGAATGTTGCTGTGAAGCTTCTTGTTAGAGAACAGCAGCTGGTGCAGAAAGTACTGAGACACTGAACAGTTGGACATGTGCATTCAAAGGTTTAGAGAAGGTCACATTAAGTTCACCTGGAAAGGTTAGAATGCATTTTAGGTTCATCCTGAGATTCCACCTGAAAGCTGAATATCCCTGACTTTTAGTGAGTAGTGTTTAAGGCTTCAGCTACATCAGCAATACTTGTTATGATCAATGCATTATTTTATTTAATTTTTTCTTCTTTTTTTAATTGGAAGGAATGATGATTAAGAAATACAGAATATCACAAGCCTGATCTTTTAAATGGGTTGATGGGTTTAAGGAACAGCTGTTCCTTTAAAGGCAAATAGCATTTTACAATGTAGAGTCATCATTTGTAATGTATTAGGCATTATATCAGGAACTGTTAGAACTAACTGACGCTCAGGAGCACAATTTGGAAATGGATTCTAAAATAAGATTATCACCCCTAATCACCAGCCTCGTGTTTTCATTACTGCAGAGTGACTCATCTTGGTCCTTTTTGCTGTTTTAAAAGGACTCTCGTTGACATAATATGAATGTGATAATAAAATATAAAAGAGAAACATAATATCTTATCTGTTTTTGATGAAGGGTGATGTGATGGCTCATCTTTACCAAATGGACTCCTGCATTAGTCATATGCCATGCTATCTTTGCTGTGTGTCTTATAGGCCATGCATTGCTTAATAATGGTGTGTCTGTCACACACTCTGCATGTAAACACTCCAACAACTTGTCACCCTGTTGTTTTTCTCTGGAGATGTGAATGTTTGGGAGCTTACAGTGCGTCGCCCTTGCCCATATGTGCCTCTTTTGAAAAACTCAAAATTCGTCACTCATATCAGAGTGTAGAAGCTGAGTTTATTAGTAATGCCAGCCTTGTTGTTGTTCAGCACTGAATGAATAAGAGGCTTGCAGAGTAGGCTTATCTGTGAGGGTGCACACAAACAGAGCACACACAAGAACAGACAGACACACACCATCAATACAAAAAGGCAAATATGGACACACACACACACAAAGACCACGTGAGCATGCATGTAAGCACAGATAGTAACACACCCTTTGACACATTAATGACGGCACACTCATAAACATACATGCACACAAGCTCTCTTTGGTCATGCGGAGATGTAAACAAGCAAAAGACGGTTTCAGAGTGTTTGTGGCCTTGTCTTGTTGGGTGCTGAATGAATAAGAGGCTTGCAGATGAAGCTTATCTGTTTGGCGGTGCAAACACACACACTCTCTCTCTCTCTAACTCACACACACCGACACACTTTTTAGAAGCCTTATCTGAGTCAGGGGAGATAACATTGCGAGGCTGAGAGTAAGGAGCAGATCTCACCATGAATGGAACATGTATCTGGCTTAGGAAACTACTCACACAGTCACACACACACACACACACACACACACTCACACACTCGCATGTGCATTTCGTCGGGTTATAGAGCCATAGATGCTACGACCTGAAAAGAAAAGGTGAACATGACAAACATTGCTGTTTTCCTGGCGATACGTATGCACAGAGAAAAGCGTAGGGCAGAGCTCACTGATAAAGAGAATGTTTGGGCGGAAATCCATCACGCTCAGGTGATAGTGATCTGTTGCCTAATCTGGCAGCAGTTAGAGCGAAATCAACTGCAACTGGTTACTTTAAAAGTTCAAAATAGACTAAACATTCTGGGTTTCTCCACGGTGATGAGTGGCAATGTCAGTACTGGTAATTTGATTGGTCCAATATTTTGTGTGGGTGGGTACAAAAGTAGTTTGCAATATCACTTGAATAAAGTCGCAGAGTGCTAGGAGCTATTTTTGGCACCCTAGTTCCCAAAAGTAAAAGTCCAATTCATTTTTCCCACAGACAATATTACTCTTCACAGGTGGAGCACTTCTACATGAACTTCTTCTGGATGAATCTGGGATAGGATGAACATAAATAGTTCCTCCATAAAAAGTCAAAGCCTGTGTACATTAAAAGTTTGGGGAAGAAATTAACTACATCTCCCATGGTGCATTTCAGCAGGA
Organism: Pempheris klunzingeri; assembly: GCF_042242105.1. NCBI lineage: Eukaryota > Metazoa > Chordata > Actinopteri > Acropomatiformes > Pempheridae > Pempheris > Pempheris klunzingeri. Next base: position 698,449 of record NC_092024.1, read on the forward strand.
AACATGCAATCACCAAGCATAGAATTCTGTGTTGTTAACTAACTTAGTTATGCACCATCCAGTGTGATTAATTAGCTTGGTTACTGGACAATTGAATAATTTCTTCCTCTCAGTTCAGTCTTGATGATTCAGACATGACAGACAATACTGGCATATTGCATTCAAATATAACACAGGGATCTGTTATTCTTTTCCTAAAAATCACAGTAATGTGTGATTGGAAAGATAAGAAGAGAGATCCACAGAAGGGAACAGACATTATACTGACAGTCTTTTCTTCCTTATCATCTTAGTGGTGTCTTTGTTTGATGTAGGGTATCAGCAATGCTTTAACAGAAGCTTTAGTCCTTGGCTCATCAATGCAAAATCTTCCACATATCAGTTCTCCCAAGCTGTCCTGGGGGTCTCTACGTACTTTTGTGTCCTGCCATTAATGTCGTTGTCTTGTCAGAAATCTGTCTCTCCAGAGGCTGAGTGCATCTGTGCTTTGGCTGGAAAGTGTCACTCCTGACACGTTTACTGCCGGGGTGAAGAGAAGTGAGTTCATAATGTCCTGAAAGATTCTCATCAAGGAGGTTTATTCAAAGCTCCACTGCGAGAGATTAAAGGCCAGTTGTCTGGGTCCAGATGTCTGTGAGACACACACCTCCCTGCCCGTTGTTTGTCCAGGGGAATATAAAAAAGCCGAAATAGAGAGGCGGCCCTATTGCAACGCCCACACAGGCAGTTAACCGACTGGGGGGCAGACGTTTGCTCCAATTTAACTCCCTGCACTCCTCACATTACTTCACACCATGATTCAAACCACACTGTAATGTCTATTATAAAGTGCTGAGGTTACAAGACTACTTTTTCCATTCTGGTTGATTGTCATCACTACAGCAGGACCCGTGACCAATGCAGGACAAACCAATCAAGCAGGAGCTGTAAAGTAAAAAGTAAACTCTTGCTAAACTTAGCAAGGTGGACTAATTAGCTACCATTTCCCAAGTGGAAGCTAATGTTAACTAGAAATGGACAATCCAGATCGTACCAGGAAGCTTCAGGCCTCGTCTGCACGTGTACAGATATTCCACTACATCAATGATACATCAAACAGAAAAGCAGATTCTAAGCGTGCATGGTGAGCTTATTTTCCTTCGGTGGTACTAACTGAAGCACAAACAATAGTAGCAAAGTATTTGACATACATTTCTTCACATGTATCTATTCAAGACTTTTCTGGCACATTGTCCAAGGTGCTAAAGCAAAATGTGATTCAAATGTGCGGATGTAGGACAAGGTGGAGCTGCTGCCCAGTGCTGTGTTGGAATAAAAGGGGATGAAAGCCTAAAAAAAGTCAAGTGGGAGTTTCGTCAGGCCAAATACGTGATTATCTTGGTGGCATTACAGGAACTGTAATCCTGACAAAGAAGATTCAAATGCCAAAGAGAGTTTCATGCCTCAAAAGATAGTGAACGAGGCCATAATATCGGCCAAGCTCACGACAATGAAGGAAAAGTGTCATGGGGCAGTCGGCACGGCAACATGGTAGATTGATGTTATTGTACTAGCAGATTTAGGATGGCACACCTGCACCGAGCATTGAGACGGGGGATATTACTGATGTGGCTGAGACCCCCTGTGTTGGTCTGGACTTTGTTAACCTAGATTTGAATACTGACAGTGCTACACTGCATTAGGGTCTGCCAACAAAGGCTATACCACAGACTATGGTTCCTCTGTAAATAGTAGCTTACTGCTGTGTATCGTTTGTTTTTAACCCTTTAATACGGTCAATACGGTGTACTTTAACCTTCTGCTCAACCATATGGTAGAGCACATTTTGACTCACTAGATCTTATTGAAAACATGTTTTACTTAGGACATCTCAACCGTTTGGTGGAGGCCAATATTTCAAAAAATGTGGAGTCTGTTCTTAAAAAAAACATTGATTTTTGTGATTAGTGCCCCAAGGAAATAAAATATATAAAGAACACATTTTTTCATTGCTTTTTTCTTGGTGAGGACGTTAAAGGGTTAAAGTCATGCTTGCTCCTGCATTCTCCTCCTGTTCTATTCAAGGCCAGATATGACAAACAGAAAAGAAATCCACCATCGGAGAACAAAGACCAAGAAGACCCACAAATGAAGAGAAGGATGCTGGAGCTCTTGGAAAAAGCAGAAACACAAAACGTAGAGAATCTCAACAAAATAACCCACAGCGTTGCTGCATGGCTCACAACCTTGATTGCTGAAGGGTTTTCTCTTCTCAGGCAAGTGTCTCAGCACCCACAACTGTCCATAACGCCCCACCACATCAAACACAAGCCCCAGGTTGCACTTGCGGTCATGCACAAATACATATGCTGTACATACATACAGTACACCACCAAATACCACACCACAGCGTCCTGCTCGGTTCTCTTACAGGCACGCTTAGTTCCAGGATGACATTGAGCAATCGGACTAAATACTAATCCATCCATCCATTGTCTACACGGCTTATCCGTAAGGGTCGTGGAGGGGCTGGAGCCAATCCCAGCTGGGCGGGAGGCGGAGTACACCCTGGACTGGTCACCAGTCAATCACAGGGGGGCTGACACATAGAGAGAGACAACATTCACACGCAAGCATCAGATTCAAACCTGGAACCCTCTTGCTGCGAGGCCACAGTGCTCAACAACCGTGCTGCCCCAGCTCAGAACCATCCACAAAAGCATTCATGATCTAGATCAAATTAGAAATGAAGTGGAAAAATACAGTTAGCACAATAGCTGCCGAATTATTTCATATTTCCTTAAACACAAAATGAGGAGAATTCATATCTCAGTGTGACTTCAAAGTATGATACTCATATTAAAAGTGAGTGTTGTATAATATAGGCTCTTAGCTTCAAGTCTAAGGTTCTGCTGCAGTGTGTGTGTGTGTGTGTGTGTGTGTGTGTGTCTATGCTTTAGTATGGAAAGAAAGTGTTTCTCATCCTTATTATTCTAGAACAAAGCAGACTGTGTCAGAACTGTCAAAACTTTGGCTGCTAATGAACCTCATACTGTATCTGTAGATGCTTCATGCACTATAGATGACTCAACAGCATAAAAAGGCCAACTTTAGTTTTCAAGTGCTTCACCAATGGAGGTATATATTTGACTTTGAGTTCCAGCTTAACAGATAATAGTTTCATTCCATTTTTATTTTCCTCTTGTTGTTAATTCCTTGCAGTTTGAACATACTGGTGTCTTTGTGTGTTCAAAACCAGGCTTGTCTCAGCCTTCTGTCGCCGACTATTTTCAAAAAGTCCTTTAAACGGGACATATTATGCTAATTTTCATGTTCATGCTTGTATTTGGGGGTCCCTCTAGACTATGTTTACAACCTGTAATGTTCAAAAGACTAAGCTCTATACACACCAGAGACACATATTTATATTTATAGCAATAAAATCACTGCTTTGCATTTTATTTTAAATTATTCAACATGTCGTCAGGGCTCTCTCTTTGTCCCCTTTGGAGTGAGATGCATTGGGGACATACTTTGTTAAAAAAAAAACATAGTAAATAACAAAAGGCCCTACTTTAGGTCTCGCTGTAATTTGTACATTTCATTTTAGCTCTTGTCTGGTCGAATGAGTTCATTCTTGAAAAGCAGCAGTGCAGCGTTGCAGTGACTCTAGCACTGTCCGCGGTGCTGAACAGCTTTTATCTGACAGTCAGAAATGAATCTGCAGCACATTTTGACCGCAGACGTAAAACCTCACCTTCGTCTTTGCACAGCAGGTCTGTCTGTCTGTCAGTGCTGGCATGCTGTCCGAGACGCTTAAATTACCTCTAGTCTTAGCGGCAACGCTGAATTTAATGAGGACGAACTCTCATTAACTTGACTTTCACAACAGGATCAAATAAGGCCAATGAGGGATTACTCATTAGTCTGGCTCCTGTGTTAATGTACATTTTCACCTAAAAAATGTAAATATTTGTTTTGCACGCTGTTGTTAATTATCTGAATATCTAATAAGGACAGAAATATGTATTGACAGCTGTTTTTTCTGCACTGAGAACTTCTGAAGTTTGATATGTCCATGCTGCGTATTCAACGTGATCATTTTATAGGATACTGTGTGTGATATACGGATGAAGATTAATGAATTAAAGCTGCATTCGTTGATTTCTTGGCCACGTAGGAGCATTAAAACAACCTGGAACACAACACTGATAAGATATGACCTTTTAGCCTTCTTTTGGAGTTGTGATTCCGGTCACCTGACTGCTTCGGTTTGGTCTCAATCACGTCTTGTGAGGGGAATGTCTAACTCTAGAATGTCTAACTCTAATGCCTCGCTATTTTTTTACGTTTCCTGTTTTTGTTGAATACAAGGTTCAGGAGAATAGCATTTGTGGACCAGAAAACAGAAACAATTCCCTAAAAGATGCTAACATGCTCTAGTTAGCTTTAGTTATATCATATTGTTTCTGTGAACATTTCAGAGAAGTTATATGCTCTTAATGGGCATAAACCGAACGTGTGCACAGACATATTAGAAGTGCACACGCAGATTTACAAAATGTCAGATTCATGTGTGCTTTGTCCAGTTTGGTTCTTACAACCATACGCATATGTTTTGTGAATCAGAATCAATCTAAACTGACAGGCGCGTACCCACTATGTGCTATCAGCATACTGTTGAGCCCCCATTTCTCTGCATAAGGAAATATGTCACTGCTTAGAGGCACGGGTGAAACTGGGCCGGAACGATCTGGAAGGGCGTTCTGGCACCTCTGTCCCCGCTTGTGTGCGCACTTGCAGAGCTAATCATATTAGTAATGATTCAAACTAATATCCACAGTCAACATGCTTCGTTCCACTGTTGAGTTGGCACTGTGTCACACGTAGAGTTTAGGCTTTTACTTTACAGTATAAATAAAAAAATCTTAAAAAAGCCCTGACAGATTTGACAGAGCCCAGGAACCCCCCTGCTTTATTCCCCCCCAAAAATTCCACTGGATAAACTTGTTATCTCTGAATAAATAATGAATTTATAGCTGCTGTGCTGCCATGCATAAAAGTGCCCATTCTGACTGTGGAGACGCAAGTGTTGTTACCGCTGCTTTGTGATTACCGTGGATACTCAGTACAAATCCCACTTTAACCCCTGCCTAGAAGTGTATCATAGAGGAAGCACCTACAGCAAAAAAGCAGATGAATTTCACGACTGAAGAAACGGAAACAATAGGAAGCCAGGAGAGGCACACTTTTCTAGAAATTGGTGGGAGCAGCTGATCATTAGAGACCATGTCAATAGAAACAATGAAAGCCCAAACTGTCACACTCTCATATACTGTACAGGATTATAACGTAGCACTGCAGCACTCAGTCTTTATAGTTGCAATTTTAATTATGATAATAGCTGATGCGAGCGAACAGTATGAATTTTATGGTTATTTAATGGGCTGCATTTGGCCGAATGCATCAATAAATTAACAGTTTTAAGTATTGCTGTTTATTAAAGCCTTTTTTTAATGTACGCAGTTGTGATATGCTACTCGTTTAAGCGTGTGTGTGTGTGTGTGCTGTGCATTTTCTAAAACAACTGGGCCTTCATAATTTGTGTGTATGCATGGTCTGAGACAGTTTCCCACTAAAGTGGTGTGCAGTGTACGGACAAATCCAGGTAAGAAAATACTGATCAATCCCAGATTTATGCACAAAATGTTACTGTGCACAGTTTAATCTCAGATTTGTGCGCACACACACACACCGCGGATGAGGCCCAAGTGTTATTGCTGAAGCCAATGCGCCGCACTAAGCGAAAATGAATGTGTAGATAAGAGATGTGGCGGGTAAAAAATCCTGGATTGAGGCTTTAAGTCAATGCTGAGTGTGTACTTTCCTGACCACTCATCTGTGTGCAAAAGGATTTCAGCCAATATGACCTGCTGCCGTCTGCAATAGCCATAACAGCTAATCAATAGCTTGATCCACAGTGACAGGGGGTTAAAGCTTCAGCAGCTTATGTTGATACTGACAGTGCCTTTGTGCTCCCATCTTCATCTCTTGCCATAATGGATAAAGTTATGACACAAACACTACCAGGGCTGGGGATTTCATAGCTTTAGTGGCAGCAAGTTCTATGTCTGACCCAATCAAATGCTGGCAAGTGAAGAGAATTTTAAAGATTAGCTCTACAGAGTCTGGTCTGACAACTGCAAGTTACGGGATAACGATAATTATGTAACACGTACAGTAAGTATCTTTAAAGCCGCGTGAGATTCTTTTACGCCGTTACAACAGGCTGAGACTGTTCTAAAAGTAAATGTTTTGAAATGATAAAATGAATGTCAGGATGTCGTACTATCTTGCAGTGCATCTTGAACTGGTTCCTACTTTTCTGATCACTGATCCAAGTCTCACTGAGCGGATTTCTCCACACAGCCATCCAATTATTTCAGCCTTACTGCAGTTTCCAACATGGTCTCCAGATGATCAGACAATCAGCGCACTGAACAGCACCACTGGATGCCTCCACTTTCACTGGACAAGGGTGGCAAGAGCATCGGCCAGTGACTGGTTGCGACACTGTGCTTGTTAAGAACAAACCCATTGCTGTGAATAAACTGGGGGTTTGAATAATTCCAGGTTTATAAGGAAGGGCGCATTGTCTGACTGATCTCTTGTGATCTGTGGGAATCGTACCAAGACACAATTTTCAGTCAAAATAAGGGTTTAAGACATAAAAACAGGGGTGAGTTTAAACTGTTTGCTGAGATTCTACTTAAATTCAGTCATTGACTCCAGTGGAGCCAGTGTCAGTCCCATGAATCCCCCTGTAACTGATGCCTCCATGTGTAAACATCTATTATAATATACAGTATTTCCTAATCTGATGTGTCAAAGCACATAGTAAAACCATTGGTGGTTCAATCAATCACATTCTGTATTTTACTGGACAAATGACAATTTTACCATCTGGTGGCTCCAAGTCAGATGATCACCAAAATTATTAGTCCTCATCCTCTTCCTACCACAAATATCTGCACATGTTCTTAAGGCAATCTATTCAATAGATGTAATCAAAAATCCCAAAACATCAACATCTTGGCAGCACTAGAAGAATCACCAAAGCCAGTAGAACAAAACGTTTTGTTTTTTTTTTATTTATGAATGAAACTTGGTTTGAAACTATTAACCGTCATGGAAATACGGAGCAGCTGGTGGCAGGTGAACGTAAGAATTTTCCCTAAAAACTTTAGTGAAATACCAATTTGGACCCAAGGAGCAAAAACCACGCTTAGTTTGCTGGCAGCAACTCTTGCACATCATACAGCAGCTGGTATCTGTAGCATCCTGCTTGAGCACATTAAGAATCTGTCTAGCTGTGCTCTAACAGGACTAGGGCTCCGTTTGGTGGTTTATGTCCCCCTTATCCACAATAACTTCACCAGCAATGGCAGTGTACTGTAGATCTTATTACAGCCCATACAGTGGATACAATCACTGTGAACTCCTTCCTTGACTATCTTCATTTCTAACCCATACTGCAATCTGCACGTTGCCGAAGGAGCGGCGCTTTAAGCCTTGGGACCAGTGGGGAAATGAAGCACATCCACTTTAGGTGGCTGGTACCAAACTGTGGTTGACTAGGCTGCCGCCAGTGTAATAGCACAGCTGTAAAGTGAGCAGCCGACAGCAATTCTCCCGAGCATAAACAATCTATTGCGGTCTCTCTATATGCTACGGGACTGTAAAATAATAAAAATAGCATTTATTGCACCTGAATGTCCCTTAACTATGACAAAGTGTTGATTACATCATTGATTTGAGGCACAGCTCGAAAAAAAAAATCCTGATTAGGCTTTAAATGGTTAACCAATTGTTGATTGCCCACATTTATGAGCAATCCGGTAACAAATGAGGGGTGATTTCAGTGGGGAGCTATACCAGCAGCCACCTGACAATGTCTCAATGACTTTAACAGCTGTTAAGAGCTAATCAATAAAGTGATTGGCAGCAGCAGTCGCCTGAAGGTTGGATTACCCTGGTTTATTGTCACCGCCAGTCTTCTGTGGTGCTGAAGTAACACTGGCCACGCTTCCAACTGCGTTTACCTCCAATAAGGCTAGCTGGTACGGAGAAATGAAACGACGAAAGTGAAAACAGTCACGATTGCTGCACAAACTCCACTATTGTCAGATTATTTGTACTGTAGCTAACCCAGAAACCTTCTGGTGCCTGATTCAGCCCGACATCTGACTCACAGCAGGTCAGTCCACCATCTGTGAGCACTGAATCATGGGATGCCAAATTTTGTGTTTACAAATATTGATTGGGTGGTGATGAGGAGGCCTTATCAATACTTTAAAGGTTAATGGCAACAAGACGAGGCAATCCATCAGGGCTCCCGTGCAAACCACCAAACATTGATTGTAAGGAGATCAAAATGAGCATGACGCAATGAACCACACATTCATCTCACTTATGTAATTTCATCAGATATCACCAAGAGATAGTGATCCAAAAGGTCTCATTCTGTTTGCCAGCGGTGAGCCGCTCCACACTGGCATTCATGCTCCCCCTCCTCTCCGATTCCCTTCTGGTCCAAGGACCCAAACCGTGGACCTTCCAGTCTGCGCTTCAGCAGACCACCACCGGGCTTATCAGTGCTCCGCAGAAAGCCCTTATCTCCTGTTTTGTCTTTTATGGCACTGAGAGCTGATATGTTCCCTCAGATGTTAGATCAGATGCATTTGCTCAATAAACCCCCGTGGACTCCCGAATGTGATATCGGTTGCAACCTTAAAGGGACAGTTTGGGGTTTTTGAAATGGGGTTGTGTGAAGTACTTATCCATAGTCGGTGTATTACCTACAATATATAGCAGCTGGTGTGCCCCCCCCCCTAGTTTGGAGAAGCAGGCAGGATTACCCGCAGGGATGCTAAGAACTGTCCTTCTATGGACGGGGGGCAGTTCTTGGAACACATATTTTTAGCCATCTAAAAATAAAACAACATCAGTTTATGTGTACATGTGCATGTATATTTAGAATATTTTCACTTCTTTACCTTGCCATCACCCCAACCCTCCCCCATGGTGAACTGAAGCCATTAAATCTATCTGTGCTCTCTTATAACCAACCAGACTCCATTCATTAAAACTATACATCAGTTAGTTTGTTTGTTATTGTGTGACGTTGGCATTTTAAAATGTTGGTTCTGGTTGGTGGCTTCAGTTCTCCGTGGGAACGGGCTGTCTGACTGCTTGGTGAAAATATTCTAAATACAGCGTACACTTACACCGATGATGCTTTTTTTTTTTTTAGGTGGCTAAAGTCTGTTTTCCTGCTGCCCCCGCCCACAGAAGAACATCGCTTAGCATTCCTGCATGTGATCCTGCCTGCGTCTCCAAACTGGGGGCATGCTGACCCCTGTCTACTGGAGGTAATACACAGACTATGGATCACCTCACACAAGCCCAATTCAAAGAATCTGAACTATCCCTTTAACTGAAAGAATCCACCTAAAGAATGTAAATATGTGGAGAAGATATGACTTTTTAATCTTCCTAATTGAAAACAGTAAATGAATCTATGTCTAACTCCTGTTTGGCCTGATGAAGAAGCCCATTCACTGACTACATGGTTTTATTCCCTTCCTTCATTCCCTCATAATAACGTGTATGCAGTCTAGCAGGAGTCAGTCATGTCACTCTGTCCTTCTTCCTCCTCCACACAGAGAAACGCCTTCTGCACCGCCAGAGAGGAGGTGGGGGAGAAAATGCCACCCCGGGAGCACGTCTGGTGTGACGGTGCCGCGCACTTCCAAATTGGCCAGAAATGGGTGGCAGACGCACTTTCTCCTCAATTTCTCTATTTCTCGGACGCTCCAGGTTTATCGACGATGCCGAGCGGGAGGGTGGAGGGTGTGGAGGGTGGAGGGGGTAGAGGGGTGGGGGGTCAGAGCACCCAATCTGGAGACTACAGATGAAGTAAAAACTGTTCTTATCGAGTTCACACGCGCCCGTGGAGCGCACGGGAGGACGCGCAGGGTGTAGGCTGCTCCAGCACGTGAGGCGGGATCCGAGAACTTCCTCTGTGCGGGCTTTAAGCTCCGTCAAGCGACACGTGGTTAGTAAGGCGCGGCCCGGAAATAAGGCGATTTGTACTTCGAAATAAAAGCATCAGTGTTATTGGCGAGAATAAGATATGAATGACTGGGTTTGGGCTTGGTAAAGAAAATCAGGGTCACCTCACCCACTCTCTGCTTGTCTCTCCTGCTGGTTCTCTCACTCTCTCTTTACTGATCTATAGCTAAAGGGGGAGCAGCTGCATCATGCAGTTTAATCCCTGACAAGTATTTCAAATCATATTTTTTATACATGTGTGATTTAGAGCTTGGTATCACTTTCGGTTTATTTTTAGGATTTATTTAAATGACCAGGTGTATGATTTTATAATGCTGTGAGGGGATTTAACTCCACTGCCCGTAGAACCAAACCAAACCAAACCCTCGTACGACACACTGCACGATCTTAGAGTTGATCAAAAAGAGCCTCTCTGTCTGCATCTAAATGAATCCATGAGTTCAGTGTTACTGGATGAATATACGGCAGGATTCAGCCCCCATGGGCCCCTTTTTCACACCCGACATCGCCGCCGCCATCTTTCTGTGCAGGGAGCCTTCTGTCCCCTTAGAACAGTCAAGCTAAGCACGTGTATATATATGAATGGAATATAAACTTGAATAATCAAAGGGTTAAAACAGGCTCAGGAGACAAGTTCAGACTGAGAGGAGCCAATAGTGTTATTAGTGTTACCTGTCATATATTCATTTAGTGGCACAGATCATTGATTGTATTTCCAATTAATCACTCATATGCCCACAGTGCACCTGGAGCTTTTTGGGCCCTTTAAGGAAGTTCGGCTTCCCAGGACCAATCACGTCCCCTCTGGTGTAATAATTGTGCAAAAATAAAGCATTAAAACACGTCATTTGTTACATAGTGGCCAGCGGATGGGTTTTATTTTGAAAATCGCACCAGGAAGTCGTCGTGTTTCACTCGCTCTAACGTGACTCTTGTCATCCCCGCTGCGCTGCGTGGATTAACGGTGCGGGAGAAGCGACCGGCGCGGAGCTCCGAGGGATCTCAGCCCCGAAGGATCCGGTGCGAGCGACCGGACGGCAGCTTGTCTGGGACGGTCCCTCCTCAGACTGGTCTCAGTCCTTTATATTCTCCTCTGTTCTACTCCAGACCGCAGACGAGACGCTCAGAGTCGAGTTAACAGTGGGTGAGCGACGTCAACCCAGACCGGGAGAGAGAGAGAGAGGAGAGAGAGAGAGAGAGAGAGAGAGAGAGAGAGAGAGGGAGAGAGAGGGTGAGAGAGGAGGTCGCGGCTGTGAAGTCAAAATCCCCCAAAATCCGTCATTGCGAAGGTTCAGAGGTGTCCAACAAACCAGGAGAGGAGCTGCTGTGGAATCTAAGGAGTGTTGAACAGCCTGCTAAGTCCGCCTCAGTCCACCGGAGGTGTCCAGAGGAATAATCAGACTTTGGCTCGGGATATTTTATTCTCTTGTTGTGGAATTTTCCCCTGTTTCACAGCGGCCGGAGGGAGAGGACGGGGAGGCAGAGGAGGGGAGGAAAAGGAGGAAAAGAGCAGAAAAGAAGCGGTTGAAGGAGGAGAGGAGGAGGAGGAGGAGGAGGCGGCGGCGAAGGGGGGGAGGGAGGGAAGATCATTTCAGTTTCTCTCGGATGGGATTCTTTTCTCGCCCCGCGGATGGAGGGATGAGACCGGGAGGAGAGGACGGGGAGAGAGAGAACGAGAGCAGGAGGGAGAAGAGGAGGATGTAGTCGTCGGGCGCAGTGAGAATGCAAAACGGACGCACCCCCGTGGAAGACAGGCTCGCGCTGTAAAGCCCGCACGGAATTTACAGCCAGTCCAGAGGATATAAGGAGCTCACCTCCACACACGCACACACGTTCATGGGGCTTGTGTTCTCTGGTCTGGAGCCTCTCTGTGTGGAGTTACAGTCACCGACACCGCTCTGATCATTATGGGATGTGGGAAGATAATTGCGCCCTGACACTCGGAGAGCGAAGGGGACCGTGACACCCGGAGGTGAGAGCTAAAGTTTCTATTGCTTCCTCTACGTGCACGAAATGTCCCCCCCCCCCCCCCCCCCCCCCCCCAAGTCCGTCTGTCTGGCTGCGTCGGATGGAGCAGAGGAATGATGCCTGCTTGGGGAGGGGGGGGGGTATTTCTAGATTTCCTCGTATAGATATTTGGTGTGGATGCTGAAATGGGGCGGGGAGGGAGGGGGGGGGTAGGTAGGCAGGCAGAGAGGGTGTACCTGGATAGCAGAAGGAGGAGGAGGAGCAGGAGGAGCGGGGGGGGGGGGGTGTAGAGAGAAGGTGCTACTATCTATAACAGCGCTGAGAACATGGCAAGGTCAAAAATAAGAAGTTACAGAAGCTGCGTGTGTGTGTGTGTGTGTGTGTGTGTGTGTGTGTGTGTGTGTGTGTGTGTGTGTGTGTGTGCAGGCTCTGCACCCATTTGAGCGCTGTGAATAAACGTCAGTGTGCGCGCGTGTGCGTCTGTGTGCGCGCGCACCCAGAGGCGCCAGGGAGAAAAGAGAACTTGTGTGTGTGTGTGTGTGTGTGTGTGTGTGTGTGTGAGTGTGTTAAACGTTCAGGTGGGTGATGTTAAGGGGGGCTACTGGGAGGAAGACGCGCTCAAAACGCTGCGCCTCGGCCCCCTCTGTTTTTTCTGTGCGCCACACACCGCACCTGGACCTCGATGGTGGTGGGGAACCGTGCTGGTGTGTTCCTCTGTGTGTGTGTTTCTGTGTGTGTGTGTGTGTGTGTGTGTGTGTGTGTGCCCTACACCTCCGCTGGCACAAAGCTGCCGTGGGAGCTTTTGTCCGTCCGGATGCGTGTGAGTGCGCGCCGCGTGCGAGCGTGCTTGCTGGCTGCGCGCGTAAGTCCAGATGATGACAGGTGGCGTGCGCGCCCGCCGGTGTCCTGACATACGATGCCGGAGAGATGACACCAGTGGAGGGAACAGGGCCCAGTTGAGCTGAACATGAGCAGCACCTGAGCGTGTTCAGTCAGGGTTAGTCACTCCGACCAGGTATTAACAGTCATCTGCACACTGAATGTCATCTGGGGCTCATTATTCAAATGGAAAATTGTATTTTGTCTTAATTTGAGAATCCAAACATCTTGTGTCAGTAAATCTTAGCATGAGGATGTTGGTCAGTGGGAACGTGCTGCTGGAGCAATCTGGGCTCCAGGACAACATGCTGTAAAGTCAAAGCAGGAGTCACTTTAAACTGAGAACTGCTGTTTCCTAAGAAATGGTAAAAACAAAAACAAACAAAAAACAAGAGCCAGAGCGTTATCTCTCTGGTCTCCTCGTTTGGCTGAACATCACAGAGGGATCTTACTTTGCATACATATATTTATATGAAACTTTAAGTCAATATTGGATGGCTAGAAGGTTTTATATCGCCTCCAGCTCACACAATGAGATTGGAATTTAGTTTTTTTAAAAAGGGGAAAGCTTTTCAGAAACAGGAAAGTGTATTGATCTGTGTTTCATCAGTTTGGATTTGCGCTGGTGGGATGCTTCTTCTTTAGCAGGATATCACCCCAAACATAGCGGGGGACCATGAAACCAGGCATCAAGGAGACGTATCTCCCACTGAAAGAAATAAACTGTGTTGCAAGTATATGCTGTGATGTAATATGTGTATGTGTGGTGTTGCTGTGCTCACTGCCAAAGAGTCTGGTTAAATGTCAAGAGAAGTGAAAACAGCTGACCATGCAGGGTGGCTATCAGTCACCATCATGGTACTAGTCCTGAAGCCAATCCTGCCTTAAAGTGTGTTGTCCTGAGCACTTGTGCTGAAAACGATCACATCTGCTGTCATGTCAGTGGGCATCAACGTTGGTCCTGTCGCCACGAGTCCCTGCCCAGGGTTCCACAGGGTTCCACAGGGTTCCACAGGGTTCCGCAGGGTTCCACAGGGTTCCACAGGGTCCTGCCTCCGTTTTAATCCGACCTTTTTTCCAACGAGGGTCTGAGTTTAATGTGTCTAATTGAGGAGTGCGACATGTCATGACACGCTCTTTTTTCCTATCCCGTGGCTCCATCTTTTTTTTCGCTGGATTGGAGTTTCATTGCTCTGTGCCGGTACAGTAGCTCGCATTGATTGATCAAGGCAATAAATTTATGCACACAAGCCACTCATGCTGGTGCTAATGGCCCGTGGATATGGAGGCATTATGCAAATGCCTCCCTGGCTCTAGAAAAAGAGTGTGGGTGAGTGAGCGAGGGAGAGAAAGTGGTGATTTTCAGTCCATTTTACTCGTGTTTAGCCTCCTATTTACGTCTAAAAGGAGTGGCTTGTCGTGCCATTAGGTTCTGGATGAATGGCGGTGCAGTGAAGGAAGAGGATGGATTTTAAAGCCACTCTTGACTTTCACTGACTTTTTGAGATTTCATTCGCTGCCTGCGGCTCCGGCTCTGAATGAATTGCCCCGAAAGTGCGCAGAACTTCAGGATAAATACCTGGCCCGTGATATGTGTTGCTATCTTGATAATGGGAGATCACTTCTCATTGCATATTAATGCATAGTGAGGGTGTAGGTGTAGCAGTAGCAATACCTCTTTTCTCCTCTGTTTCCTCTGCTCTCTCTCATTATTTCTTCTCTCTTATTCACCCCCACGATGCCCCAAAAAAGACAAAAAAGTGTTTGGACTCTTATCAGGCTGTAGCACAGGGGGAGTAAAGAGGACTGTTATTCTTTACGGGGGCAGGGGGCGATTTTTATTATACCTGTCTTTCTTCTTGCCCTGTTTATCTCTCTGCAGCTCTCTCTCTCTGTTCCTCTGTGTGTTTAGCTATCTGACAGAGGGCTGCAGGATCCTGCGGAGTGGGTGGTGGAGCTCTAATTCAATTTATTCTACTGCTCAGAGACAGACAGATAGAGCAGGGGAGAGAGAGAGAGAGAGAGAGAGAGAGAGAGAGATGTTAGGCAGCATTTCCTATTAGCAGCGGAGAGCCAAAGCAGGTCTTATAAGAGGCTGACCTGATGTTGTGAGATCTGGATTGATTCTGTGGGTGTGACCCAAGTGTGTGTGTGTGTGTGTGTGTGTGTGTGTGTGTGTGTGTGTGGTCATTATGAACTAAAACAATATGTCTTAAAAATGCCATCAATGAGTCTGAAGGGAGAACAAAGCGACAGTCCGTCTTTCCTTCCTCCACTCGCCCAACCGTCAGATTGACAACTCAGAGCGAACCAATCAGATGACCTCAACCCTCCATCGCCAAGGCTCAGCTCTCACACTGAGAACATCTGAATACAGAGGACTCTGGTGTATTAGGTCACTTCTATAATATTTATTTGTATTTGGGTCGGTTTCTGGTTTTGCTGGTCTGGTCTGGTCTGGTCTGGTCTGGTCTGGTCTGGTCTGGTCTGGTCTGGTCTGGTGTGCGCTGAACACGATTCGATTTCACGAGGACTGACTGAGCTGACGTGTGTCATTATGGGATGTTGTGGCTAATTAAAAAGTCACCTACATCAGCAACCTGTGCTGATGGTGCTATGTACAACTCGCAATATGACAAAGCAATGAACACATTATTATGCTACACACACACACACATACACACTCAGAAATCTGAAATGACTAGAAATGACAGCTTGACACCAGCGTGGCCAAAAAAATGGTATTTCATAAACAGCAGGTGTATCTGAGACTTTGCCTCAACAATGACACCACAGTGGCTCCGCTTTTTAATGTCTCTGCTGGCAGCAGGTGATTGTGGGCATTGTAGTAGTTGGGTCGGCTTCACCAGCCTCTCAAATCAAACTCGCAACACTCTTTCCTGTTCACAACTTTAGCAAGTGCAATGAAAAATGGACCATATTACTCTGTTCTATCCTCCATGCACTGGTTTCCATTGGAATCCAGCATTGATTTGAAACAGTTTATGTCTTTGCATCTCTAACCTGTAACCCCCAACGACGTGCCCAAACGTACGGCTACATCAGCTCACAAACGACGTTGCACCAGTGAACTCGTAACCAACGGGAAGATATCGCTTTGTTGACGTGCACAAACTAGTGCTGCTGTACTGTGTTGGCACTGCTGACGAACCACAGCGACTCTAAATAAATAGCCCATCTTTGCCAAGGCAGGATTAGTCTTTGGCTGGCTGGTAGCTCTAGTTAAGTTCCTGCCTAAAATCCATTACAAAGTCCTTAATTACATTAGAATAGAATATTATGTTGTTGTTTTCGTTAATGTTTCTCTGCCATTTCTTTTTGGAAATCTTCTGCTCATCTACAACTCATCTTTGGAAAAGAGATTAGAGTCACATGCTCAGTTAGATCTTTCCTTCTCTTCTTTTTTCTTTCTTTCTTTGCCCCCCCCCAACATCCCCTCTTACTAGTCCTCCTCTCTCCTCACACCTGCTGCTTCAAAATCACCCGTGACGTGTCTGACACTGGATCCTGCTTTAGGAGGCCAGCAGGGAGGGTGTTTGTGTACGTGTGTGTGTGTGTGTGTGTGTGTGTGTGTGTGTGTGTGTGTGTGTGTGTGTGTGTGTGTGCTGGTGTGTGTGTGAGTGAGACTCGTTGGGCGATAATGAGCTGCGGTCAGAACTGTGGGTGAACGGGACGCATACGATACAACACAGACAGGCTTCTGGCTCATTGCCTGCAGTCCCACTGCCTCTGACTGCCTGTCTGTGTGTCTATAAATGTGTAAATGATGGCATTCGACAAGCATGAATAAAGTCTATTCAGAGCTGATCAACTCTACAGCCATGCCAACCTGTGTCTGATAAACAAGAAATAAGGCCTCAGTGCTTCCCAGCTGTTTTGGCGTGTGTTCCCTTTAAAAAAAAAAAAAAAAACTACATCAACTAGCGACCCCTTTTCACATATATGCAAACAACCCGGTTAAACAACCTTAGACTGTTGTTTTTATATTCTTTAGAGGTCTGAAGAGGTAAAATGGTCCAATCATTAACAAGAGGAAAGTCTGATAAAATGATTCTTTTTCCCTTTTCTAACTTATTCATCATCTCACAACCCCAAGGTAGGACTACCCCTAGAAAAAAAAAAAAAAATAATTCTGCCTTGGCTTTTCCTAAATCTCAGAACTGGAAGGTTATTTCCATGTATATATTTTTTTTTATGGAGGAAGGCACGCTTGTTGCTTCGAACAGTGGCTCTCTGTAGGCTGAATGATTCTGAATGATTTCGAAGGTTGTTACATCATGTCATAGGCAATTCTCTCTATTTCACTTTTTCTGCTATAGGTTACACAGCACCTGTCATGGCCACTTTATGTGGATGTAGCATGTTTGCCCTGGCATTTGCTTTTATGTTTCTTTGGTTCATGTAAATTCACACAGAATAAATCCTGGTTCTGCTCTTGTTCAAGGTCTGTCCCCCGCAGCTTCAACATAATGCCTGTATGTACCCGATGTGTGTGACAGTGTCAGAGATACATTAGTCAAATGTGAATGATTTAGTAATGAGTTCCATAAATACACTTATTAACGTGAGTCATCCGAGTGCAGGAAAACAACACTGACAGCAACTCAGAATGTTTAATCTGTGATGAATCTTTGCAGCCTATACAGGACGATACAGGATTTCACTGCCATCAGAGTACTAATTATAAATACTGCGACACACTTGTCACTAGAGGATTCTGTCACCAGACATGACGCTCAATTTATGAAAGTCGCCCACACTCCACAAAACACTGCTTTGGATTACACAACCCAACAGTACAGTAGCTCCTCTGAAAAACAAAACCCCAAGGGTGAAATGTGTGAAAAATCAGTGCCGGGGAAAGCTTTTTATAAACTCAGATAGATGCTCCCATTTGAAATTATTGAAATTCCCTTTGTAGAAAGCCGGAGGAGGATCAGACTGGGGCACAAACATTTAAAAACCTCCCTTTTTTAATTGATGGTAACGTAAGCTAAAGTACAACACAATGAATGTGGTGCCAGATATTAGCTGCACTTCAGGGCATCCTTACCTTTCTCTGCCTATAGAGCGGCTGTGCAACGCTAGAGGCCTGCGAGTCGTCAGCCTGTGATAGCAAAGCATGAAACGTGTGTGTTTTCCGTAGAGCTGCATTAGTGTGTTGTGCCAAACTAACATGTCATGTCCATTTATGCATGGTAGCGTTTTCGTCTTCATCAAATCTGACAAAAATCGCAACAAAACACAACAAATCTTCGGCATAAAATCTGCCAAAGACAATGCCGGGTAGCACTTCAGCACAATGTTAAAGAATAGTTTAAAAAGGTTCATTCCTCCGCAGCCCATTCTCCTTTCAGTGTCACTCTGTTTGAGCAAAACTCTTTTATGTAGAGGCAACATTACATACATAGTACAACACTGCACTGGTGGGCCAGATTAAAGTGTGTTTTTGTTTATGTGTGTGTGTTTGAATCCCTAGAAAATACTCCCCAGGTCATTCCCATACATAAGATGGATGTATTAACATCCATCCATCCATTTTCTATACCGCTTATCCGTCAGGGTCGCAGGGGGAGCTGGAGCCTATCCCAGCTGACTTTGGGCGAGAGGCAGGGTCACCCTGGACTGGTCGCCAGCCAATCACAGGGCCACATACAGACAGACAGACAACCCCTCACTCTCACACTCACACCTACGGGCAATTAACCTAATGTGCATGTCTTTGGACTGTGGGAGGAAGCCGGAGAGAACCCACGCTAGCATGGGGAGAACATGCAGACTCCACACAGAAAGACCCCGGGTTCAAACCTTCTTGCTGTGAAGCAACCACAGCACCACCATGCTGCCCATGTATTTACATGTATTTTCAAATTGTTGTTAAAATAATGAAAACAAGAAAAGACCTCAAGACCTGCAGCTGTGGTTGTGATATTGAAATGTTCAGATAATGAACGAAGAGTTATATCTCATGGTGGATCTTTTACGTTCAGTCATCACACACAATACGTTGAGAGGGCTATTGCAGACAGGCTAGATATAGGACTCCATTCACAGCGTATTGCAAGACATGGAGATTACGGACAGTAAATGAGGAAACTTAAATGCTCCCATTGAGGAAAATGGGTCACTGCAGCAGCAGCAGCAGCAGCAGAGAAAAGAAATAGCACAAATACGGGGAAGATAACACCCACAGTTACATCAAGAAAAGATACTACAAATGTTACAAAGTAAGATAAAAAACATCCATTTAAACTAAATATCACTTAAGGAATACTTTCTTCTGCACTCTATCACACTAGGTTTAGACTGAATTAAAAACACACACACACACACACACACACACACACACACACACTGTGAGGAGTAAAATGCTGACTTTGAGCTTTACAGGAAATGTGTTGGGGCGGCAGAGGGGGGGAGTTCACATTCATACTAAGTGAACCGTGTAGGACTCACAGCCCCTGGGGGGTCTTTTCAGTGCATGGGGGACTGTGTGTAGGAAGGGCTACAATTTCCCGACTGTTCATCAGATGTTGATGTAAACATCCTCAAATTAAAGCTGCCAGCGAGCACTTTACTGTGAAACACAGCCAACGCAACACTTCTGGTAATTCTCTGACTGTGCTGGAACACTTTTTCTTCATAGGTATACTTTACATGTACTTTTAGTCAAAGGCTGGGGGTTAAATGCCAAGAGATTTTAGTTTAAAAAAGATTCTTAACCACACTGCATTAACCCTTTATCGGGCAAGGGACCATGTTTGGTAACTGAAGTGGGAGTTCAAAATGCCGCCCCTTGCCTCATCATGAGGCAGTAGAACTACCAGATTTCTCCGAGCCAATCGGCGACAATCAGGCTACATGACAGACCGACAAGAAACCATATATGGTGACTTCACTGACCTTGATTTTCACCATAACTTGAAATTTCTTTTTGAAAAACTCTCAAAAGTAAAAAGAGTCTTGTAATGACCACCAGTAATGGTCTAGGGTTGATGTATTTCTAAGTATTTCAATGAGTGCCCTATGAAGGGGTTAAGCGGCGAACAGCTTGAAGCAGAGATTTCAGGACCACGGACAGCTAAAGTATGCCAGTACAACATGATGGAGACATTTCAGAACCACGGAGAGCGGCAGCATGTGCGTGCAGCATGAGGCCGACGTTTCAGCACCACGGACAGCAGCTTGTTACAGCTGCCTCACAACCACAATCACAATCAGACAGCTTAATTGTCATTGTACTGAGCAGTACAACGGAATTTGCTGTGCTAAAAAAAAAAAAGCTTAAAAAATAACACTATGCATCATATACACACCCACACACACTCCTCATTTGACATTTATTATTAGTACGGACATTTCAAATGGTGATTCAATGGAGTCGGTCGGTGAGTCCATTCGATGCCACCTGCTATTCCAGCCGCAACACAAAGTGCTGTATAGTTTTGTAATAGTGAGAGTGAGAGCAGTGAGAGGCGATCACATCACCAGCTTACTGAGGTTCTTGCAGAGACCATTGTGGATTTGTTGCCGCCTTCAGTTAGGAATTGAAAGTTTATGACAGAAACTATTACATTTTGTTGCTAGTTAACGTCGACGGCGACACAATCGTCCCTTGTGATACGCGCCGCCTTTAAATGTGAGGCTCTCTGTCACCCTAATTGCTCCAATAGTGTGATGTTCAAATCCCCGGGACGGGCAGGTCATCAGTGATGAACGGTGTTGTTTTTTGGAGCAGCAGACGGACTGAAAACTGAATAGATTAAATGGTGCATTTAATTAAGAGGCTTGGGATCAGGAAGTCAGAGATCAGTCTTGGCCCATGACAACAGTAGCTACATTTAGCCTAGCTTGTTAGCGCATGCCATCTGTTCACACACAGATTAACGCTACACAACAGGCGCAAGCTAGGGGTACATTTTCTAGTTCAGCACTGCATAGGCTGCCTCTCACAGGACCTTATTCCCTCAGAAAGTCTTAGAGTCCAACACCATAATCTGTGGAGGCATCATTTCTTTTTTTGTTTTTTATCATTTATTTTGGAATTTATTTAAAACCACAGGGTAGAATGTGACTCTTTTATCTCACCTCCATAGGTGTTGCTTATACATGCCATCTTGCACGAGGTACCGTGTTTCTCATTAAACTCACCTTATGTTAACACTGAATTAAGTCCTATTAGCAGCTTGGGTGGTGTGTTAAAAAGGAAATCTTTCAGAGAACAGCAATCTTTTTTATTCACGTGAGTCTCAGGGTCTGCTCAAGCAGAGAAATGAGTCACCGTGGCTTTTTTTTTTGTTTTTTTGTGATAGACTGGGCTCTTTGATTAGTGTTTTAGGTTATAGCTGTGCATCAGTACACATGTTGTTCAGTGTTGTACCTTGAATACTGCACACTAGGGATGGATTTCTTTTTTCTTTGTGCCCTCAGTTCGGCAAAATCAAGGCAAAACCATCGGATGGCCGTGATGGGGACGTCTTTTTTTTGTGCTATTTTTCTTTGCATTGTTCAACTTCAACAAACTTCAACTTTTTATTTGGATATTGTAAAACACTAACTTTTACAATTAGAAACGACCTTATCTAAATTCTGATGTCAACAGGTGTATGGGTTGTTTACACCCGTAGGTATTAGGTATGTTGTGGGGTTCTGTTTCCCTTTTTTTTTTTAACTTGTCCTTAAGTCACACATGAGCATTAACACTGTTTTGTGGCGTCTTTCCTTTTACATCAGCTCTAGAGCAAGCTCTTCACTCTGGCTAGTTACGGTTTGGCCATCTGCTTTACAAGCAGAATGACTTCCAAATCACTGCGTCCCACTTAGCTAGCCTTTACACCAAATACTATAAAAAGCAGCCTGCTAATCCTGCTGCTGGCAGTGTTTGTTTGTATTCCTTCCTCCTGGCACTAACCTGAGCTCAGCAAGCTGCTACATGCCAACAAACACTCCAGAATCTGATTGCTTGATATGTTTGGCTGAAGAGATATTGATATTGAATTTGGGATATTCAGAGAGTATTATGACATAAAGCAACCCAGTTAATTGTGTTTGTAATAAGAACACCCCACTGCTAGGGGACAGAACAGCAGGACTTGAGTGAGTTTGTTTGAGGATGAAATAGATCAGAAATAACTGCCACGACGTACCTACAGATAAGAGAATGCTGTATCAAAGTACAGGACTGTGAGGAGGTCTAGTTTTGAATCACTTTCATCCAGGCATTGAGTCTCAAATGCCAGCACTTGAAACAACTTGACTGTAATGATCCTGGTGGCAGCGGTTTCCTTGGAAATCCTTTTTTTACATTGATTTTGTGAAACTTTTTCTGCCAAGTCCTCTGAGGTGAACCCCTGCTTCAGAAGCCTGACCTGGCACACCCTCATCCTCAGGTACACAGAGATAGCATGGTGGCCTCCTCATTGTCAAATCTTTGAAGTGAAGCTGCTTTTGACAAGTAACTTGACCATCTATCAAGAAATGTGAACAGTCATATCACACAGGCATATACTGTACTATACTCCTTAACCCTTTAGGCCTCTTTCTTTTTTAATTAAACTACATTTTTTTGGCAGGGCCGTGCATCCTCACTAACACCATGAGAGTCGACCATATTGCTGCAGTTTTCTGATTTAACTGATTTCAAAATACTACTGTTGGTTTATAAAGCATCGAATGGTTGAGGGCCAAATAGATTTCAGAGGCAAATCTAAACATGGAGAGGGAGCATTCAGTTTTTACGCACCACATAGTATTTCTCTGCTGCAACACTCAGTTCTTTTTAATCAAGACTGAAGACTTTCTCTCTTCAAATCACTTTATTTATTTCTTGCACTGCACTGTAACTTTTATTCATACCTGTCCTTTTTATTCCAGCTTCATTTTTACACGCCTCTACTTTTTATTGTATTTAAATGTTCTTTTATAGTGTTTTTTTTTATAATTTGTTGATAAGGGTTTTTCTTCTGCACTCTGTCGCAGTGCTTTTAATGCTTTATGTAAAGCACTTTGAATTGCCTTGTTGTTCAAATGTGCTGTACAGATAAACTTGCCGTAGCTGGGGGTTCTTGTTTGAAGCTGGCTGCTGTATGTACAAAACAAAATGTATGTTTTCCTGTGCATGTCTCACGTGCGTTAGTATTTAAAGATTTAATCAGTCAATCAGTGAAAGGGTGTGAAAACACTCTCAGGACTGTGGCTTAACACAGCAGAGTGCATGTGCATGGATGTCGTGCACAAGATACAAACAGGGAGCTACTCTACTTATCTGTAGTGCTACAAGGGGTCCAGTACAAACAGCATTCTTTGATTTTTTTTTTTTTTAATCTATGGAGCTTGCCTGAGATATCCCCTTTGAGCTAATGTACACAAGTTCTAGTTCATTACTAATTAAATTAAATCAGGTAGTGGACAAAAAGCACCACCACTTAAAAAACACCAGACTCTCTCCACTCAGTCCGCTTCTGTAATTCTGTTGGATAAGGTAATGGAACTGTGTGTGTGTGTGTGTGTGTGTGTGTGTGTGTGTGTGTGTGTGTGTGTGTGTGTGTGTGTGTGTGCTGATGTATAGCCTTAGGGGCTGTTTGTCCCTGATAATGAGCTGCCAGGATGACAGTCAGATGTTACATGTAAGTTGTACTTGCTTTTGTCCCCATGCTCTGCTGTATAAATTAGCCCCAGGTTCAGACAAGCACAATGAGGCAGGGGGGCAGGGGGGGCAGGGGGGGCAGGGGGTGGGGGGTGGGGGGGCAAACAAAAATACAGCTTGTCCCCACATTTAGAACACTAGTTCAGGGTAAGAATTGGTGGAGTGGCCCTTTAAGCTTGATATCATGACTTGCAATCTGCTTATCTAACAGCATTTGTAGTGCGCTGCATGTTGCTGTGCAGAAAGGGATGGGCACACCGTGATTAATGGATAAGACTGAGAGAGCGGCAGAGTGTGGATTCATGAGCTCATGCACTCTTAAACACCCCGCCAAAGCTTCTCAGTGAGCTCTCACAGGCCGCAGATACAAAGTGTAGCATGACTCAATCATTTACCAGCACCGCACAGTGAGTCAGCGCGTTCACAAGAGACAGACTTGGCATAGTGAGACACCCATTTTACAATACGTCCACACACACACACACACACACACACACACACACAGGTGGACACACAGGTTGATGATGCATCACTGGACAGCTACGATTCTCATCTAAGTCTTGTTTCGCAGCGTGCTGCAGTTGTGTAGAAGTGCACTGCTTGGTGTGTCAGTACACTGTGACATCACGTGGTAACACGTCTCTTGCTGATGGGGGTGTTTGGTACCAAGTTTGTGAATATAAAAGGAAAGGAGCAGACACGTGGCATTTTAAGACTGGAAGCACATTTGGAGGATGTGGATGAGCACTAGTCCTTGGAAAACTTCTGGAAAATCACCTCGTCATCACTGAACACGTTCAGTCTGTAAGAGGCGAGGCTATCACAAAACATTGTGCAGGAAACCACCAAGTTAAAGATGAGTGGTGCACTTTATTGTTCTATTTATATAACAGCTCCAATTTTCAAGAAATTGCTTGGCTGTAATTACTGTGCAGCAGCCCAGATCACAGAGAGCTGTATGCTGATGCCTTTTTGCTGGGTGTGGGTTTTACTGAGTCCAGGTATATTGCAACTTAGAGTGAGTCACAGCCTGTGACCCAGTTGAGCTTTGTCGTTCAGCATGACCTCATTCTGACTGCACAGTAAAACAAATCTGATCCTACTGCAGCTGTTTTCGCCGGGCGCCGCACGGCAAAACTTACTTAAACATTTCAGGGGATTTCCGCTCAATTTAAATTTGATTTCACTGTGCTTTAAACACAGAGTTGCTACTTTCAAGGCCGATGTGATGTGTGTCATAAAAGCATCCAGCCATTAGAGGCGGCACAATTAGCTACCTGACTTTTCTCAGCCGCGATCGGGCCGTATTTAACATTCCAGCATGGAGTCACGTTGATAAGCCCAGAGCGCTGAGTGAAACAGCAAGGAGTTGTATTGTTTGTGTGTGTGTGATCTCAGGTGATGTTGAGCTTACAGACAACAGGCCAGTTGGCCTTAATCCTGCGTCAGAACACAAGTCTAGCTGTGTGTGTGTGAGTGAGTGTGTGTGTGTGTGTGAGTGTGTGTGTGTGTGTGTGTGTGTGTGTGTGAGTGAGTGCGTGTGTGTGTGTGTGGTCGTATTAGATGTGTCATGTGGAGCACGTTAACAGGCAGGCACAAGACCACACACACCACATATACACATACACACACACACACACACACACACACACACACACAGTATGTGGTGTGATAAGCTTGTTAGCAAGGCTTTAGCTCAAAGGAAATATCTGATTGTGCTTACAGATCCAGGCAGGGCTTGTCCCTGTGTGTGTGTGTGTGTGTGTGTGTGTGTGTGTCATAATAGGGATCATCTACAAAGGAAAGGAAAAACCTCAAATATGTCTGGTGTCAACTTAAAACAAGTTTTGATTTAGTTTAAAGACTTCGTCAGAGGACACATTTTGCAAATTGTATCACACTAATATGCTCACTTAAGCTGTTGAACATGGTAAACATTAAACCTGCCAAGGTGTGAGGCTCGGCTGGAGACTTATAATCTTGTTACATTAAGTTGTTTTGCTTTATGCGATAGGACTTTAGCATGTTTGCCTATGCAAAAGATTTAGAAGGCATAAATTCATGCAAAAGTGGCAGCGAGTGTGTGTGTGTGTGTGTGTGTGTGTGTGTGTGTGTGTGTGTGTGTGTGTGTGTGTGTGTGTGTGTGTACATTCATCTGTGTCCTGTATTCTGTAAGCAACACTGTTATGAATCCACCTTTTTTATGTGGCAGTAATCTTCTGTAATCTGATCGCTTTTATCAGCCTACCTTGTACTTTAGGAACCTGGGAAAGATTTTGGCAACACAACACTGCCAGCAATCCTCGAGGACCAGCTTTAATCTTGCAATAAGCCACTGTTAAGTACAGACACCAGACTTAGTTAAGCATGCGTGGATTATGTTTAGAACAATTTATTTACCCCGCTTTCTTTCCTTCTTTCCTTCCTTCCATCAACACGTGAGTGTTTGTTGAGCAAACTAGTCTTTTTTAGTGGCACACTCTGTTGCTGTTACTATCATATCCCCACTCCAGTTTTTTTGGCAGCGCAATTCTGCGCCCATTTCGGATCCCTCTCTCCTCTCTCTCCTCCGTCAGTCTGAGATGCGAGACATGTTGTCTTCGCCTTTAGAAAGGAAGACATCACAGTGCGTGTGTTGTCTTGTGTCTTTGCGAGTGTGTTTGTGCATGCATGTGTGTGTGATCATTATGTCGTGATCTGAAGCCATCTGGGTTGGCTGGCTCATTTGCATATCTGGTGTTAACCATTATAAATATTCATGACCAGGGTCTAAACTGGTATGAATATTCATTTTGCCTCCAGGCAGTAGACGGGTGGAGTGGCTGTGATTCCAATCAGCAGAACAGAAATTAACTCAACCTTTTGTGTGCAGGACGAGAACACTTGATGATTGCCGTCGGGCCCCTTGGTATGCTTGGTGAGCTCC
>NC_092024.1:730000-760000 GCF_042242105.1 Pempheris klunzingeri
TTCGTTTTCGTTTTTTGCTAAATGCAACAGTTTCATACCCTGGAGCTGCCAGGTCCAAACACATGGTTCTTTTTTCCAGTCCAAAGCCTGTCCATCTATATTTCTATTAATTTATTTATTGTAATTATGTGGCTACAAATGAACTTAACTGAGATTAATCAGTCAATACTTTATCCATAAAATGTTGGTAAATAGTGAAAATGTCACCAGCGTCACACAAGTTGTCTGTGGAGAAAAGATTCATTTGTTTAGTTTACATGGTATTTTTTAAAGACCTCTAGTTTTATATGAAACCCCAGTGGCCCCCTGGGTAGCAGCACTGCACCGTCACCATGTCTGCACCGCTCGCAACGTGATTTAATGACATCATCAACATGCAACACGGATATATAACTCAAGAACAAAGTCCTAGCTTTCTGCTGCAAAAAGAATGAATACTTTATTATAATTAATAATAATAATTTTAGATTGATTTAACACAGAAACAGAGCTCCCACAGTGTTTTCATAGGGTGAAACTTAATCCTGAACTCTGTATTGATGCAAAGTGAACAGCTGTTTCATGATCTATATGTCTGATGTACTTTTTCAACTAGTTGATTGGATAAGATGTTGATTATTCGCCCCCCCCCCCCCCCATGTGCGGCCATTTGTTTCAGACGGAGCTCAGGGTGACACAGGAAAGGTCCTGACTGGATAATGTGACTGTGTTTCTAATTTGTCTCCAAACCTGCAGGGAAGCCAGCTACTTGTAATCTGTTAGCAGCTGTTCCATTCAGAATGACAAGAACCCAGCACAACACAGCCGAGACACCTGGTCACCTACACACACACACACACACACACACACACACAGCCTGCCAGATGCTGTCCAGACAAGGTAATTGAGAGAAGGAATGGATGGACAAAAGGAGAGAGAACAACAAGGGGAAAAGAGAGAAAAGAAAGTGCGAAGGAGAAAAATGGTGCTTGTTAACTCACAGGGGAGGGTGTGAGGAGGAAGGTGCGAAAGTGGAGAGAAGAGGAAACACAAGAAAGTCATATTGGAAAAGGGTGAAGGAAGGGATGGAGTGACAGAGGAAAGGAAGTGGAGGAATAATCCCATGGGAGCTCCACAGAGGAGAGGTCAAATTGGAAACTGTAACAGTCTGCATCACACCACATCAGTCAGTTGGAGGAGGAGAGGACAGGCAGGGACACAGAGAGGAGAAGGAGGAGAACTGGTGGTACAGTGCAAAAGAGTCAAAAGAGAAAGGAGGATGTGGCAAAAAGCAACAGAACTGGAGAGGGAGGGGGGAGAGGAGAGGAGAGAGAAGGCACAATATGTCTGTTGGCAGAATACTGCGTTTTCACACCAGTGCTGTTTAGTCTAGTCCAACCAGACAAGGTGTGATTTGCTTGGGCAGGTGTGAACACAGTAATTGCACTCAGGTTTGGACCAAAGCACCAAGACCCTTAAGAGGAGGCGGTCACGATCCAGTCCCAAACAAACATGATCGGAACCTGATCCAACCACGATCGGACCCAACTACCAGGTGCACTCCTGTAGCCAGGTGTGCTTTGCATTCTGGGATGCGGCATGTCACTGCCAACTGCTTCTAGTAGTAGCATCTAGAATGAACCGAAGTCCATGTTAGCTGGCATAGCAATGTTTCTCTCATAGAAATATGTGCTAATCCAGAACACAGGACCTCCTTTCTGTGTTTACTTTCTTGTTGCCGACCCAAACGCATCTGACCAACAAAGGGAGTGGAGCGATCCACTTTGGTTTGGTTCTGTTTTTCCGTCTGCTAACCCCGAAAACCCACTGGGCACGTCTGAGGTCTGGTTTAGGCTCCGTCCTCAGCCTGGTTGTAAAACCCACAGGGAACATTTCAGAATCATTTCAGGCGCTCAGTGTTTTGTCTGGCTGATTCATTGACTGGCTCAGATTTTGTTGATTTGGTCATTTTCTGGTGATTTTTGTGCTTTTAATGTGTCCAAACATATTTTGTCATATTTAGTTTGTTTAAAATGTCTTCATGTGTATTTCCTGCTTGCTGTAGCCTAAAGAAAGCAGCTAAAGTGAAAGTGAATTTGTTTTTTCCACATAAAAGACGAATCTCTCGTTGAACATGGTGTTAAAATCCCTCTGACCAGTGAACATCTGGCCTGATGCTACCAGTTACTAAATGATACTGATGTGGAGGTGGAATATACGATTGAGAGTCACCACTGGGGCTTTTATTTTGAAAACTGACAGTAATTCTCCCAGTGGGTATAAAGCATTGAACAGAGTGGGTGCGATCAGCCAGACGCCCCCGATGGGTTGTAGCCTTAAGCTCTGATTGGTCAGCTTAACTCACCACTCTGTTGTGCATTCTCATTGGACAAAATGTTTCATTTCATTTACCACTTTGTGGTTAACTGCATTCATTCTGAATGAGTGGAAACCGATGCATCAAATCACTTGATCAGGATGTGTTCTTCTTGATTTTACCCCTGCATAGCAACTGAAGTTTTGCTCTGCTGGTCGATCTCAATAGTTGTCAGAACTTTTATTCTTTTCTTTTTAAAGTAGGCCCCGAGTAACACACTGTTTGATTGCTTCATTTGTCTTTGCCAAACCCTTTTGTCTTCTCCCTCCGTCTTTCCTTATTCCCAATTTCTCTGTCTATATTCATTTCCTCACTCTCTTCCTCTTCTCTCTCAACCCTCAACTCTGAAAATCTCCCACGTCCTTTACTCTCCGATCTTCAATACTCAGCACTACGTTGTCATATTTGTCTCAATTCCAAAGACATTAAGCAGACACACACATGCGCGCGCACATTAGCCGACCATTTAAATGCTGTTTGTACAGCTCAATTCAGTTCGCAGTGGGCAAGCTGGGAGCAGCTTCACAGCCAATTCTCTAAATACCCCCACTGTGTGTGTGTGTGCATGCGTGTGTGTCTGACTGTTTCCTAATGGGAATATGGCAGTGGGTTAACTTTGCCAGCAAGCCTCTTCATTTGGGTTATAGTGATGCCAACAGAGAGACAGATACAAAGACAAAGAGAGAATGAAGGATACATACAGAGAGAGCGTAACAGTGTTTCTGTCTTTGTGCTTCTTCGTAAGATTTTTGTCTCAGATGGGAGTGAGAGAGCATCAGAAATAGTGGGAAAAAAAGAGAGCGAGTGATGCCAACGAATGCCTGAGGCCTGACTGTAAAGTAGCACTGCTTTCATTCATGCTTCCAGCACACACACACACACACACAAGTGGACTAACATGTGAACACTCATTAACACTCATACACAAAGCAATTCGTTACCTTCCGTGTTATAAGAAATTATTAAATGTGCCCCCGCCTGTTAATCTCATTATGATTTGGGGGAAATCTAATAGAAAATAGCAAATTGCCTCCCTACAATTCCCATGGTTAAGTCTGAATACATTTCCTATTGCGTGCATGTGGACTCACACAAACTCTCTCACACACACACACACACACACACACACACACACAGACACACACAAATGCATTTGATAGGTCTCAGTCTTGGCAGTCGGCCCTGCCTCTGTGTTCCTTGACAAACCAGGGGCATAATGGATCCCACTTAACATCAGCACACACTCAGACACACACACACACACACACACACACTGGGGAAAACACATGACTGAGGAAACATAATTGAGATGTTTCAACATGAGACAGAGGGA
Organism: Pempheris klunzingeri; assembly: GCF_042242105.1. Lineage (NCBI taxonomy): Eukaryota > Metazoa > Chordata > Actinopteri > Acropomatiformes > Pempheridae > Pempheris > Pempheris klunzingeri. The sequence goes on from NC_092024.1 coordinate 733,690, forward strand.
GTCGCAGACACAAACACACACACACACACACACACACGTATTAAACAAATGCAAATATCACATTGAGAAAATGTGTATTACTTTTTTGACATTTAACAAATGTAACAAATTAGTTTTTTTGCTCAGTTTTCTGTTTAGCAAATGCCCTTTCCCATCCTTACATCCTCTTAACAATAAAAAGAAAAAAGAAAAACAGAGCCATGCAACCGATTTTAACCTTGGAAGATCAGCTTATTGCCATAGGAAGTAATTCTCATCGTTTAATGTCAATCCTTTAAACAAACCCGATGACATCACTGAAATTGATTATTTTCGACCACCACTGCACATCGCTTTTCCCCAATTTCTCTCAAGTGCAACTCATTTATAGTAACAAAAGCAAAACATTTCACAAATATTGTGTAGGGCAAGTCAAGGAGGCAAACACATACAACAGTATGATAACATTTCACCATCATCAACAGAGGCCAGATTTCACACAAGCTGCCAGTCGCCTCTGAACGCCGAACTGGGCCATGTATCACCCAAATTCTGGGATGTTTTTCCCAGCCTTCTCTTACAACTGTGGCTTAAAGCCGTCAGTTTGTCATTTGTCCAAGGGAGGTGTTTAGTGAGTGTAGTGTTCTTTTCCAGCAAAGTCGTGCCTCACATTCGTTCACAGTTACACACATTCACCTTGCAGATATCAGCTACTGAGAGCTTCCCAGTAAGACAGTACTTTTACAGGAATATCTGTGCAGAATCACAGCACTTTGTTGACATGACTTGCTCTGGGGTTCTTGACGGTAGATGTTTGATACTAATTAATACTTTTTGCAACCTGCAGACTGAGGATTTTTAAGTGTTTCTTTCCCTAAATAGACACTCCTGATTATCAGCACACACCTGTCCCATGTACACTGGCTAGGAAGGACCTGCTAAAGTAACTAATGGGTTCAGGAGGCTGTTATCACCTGCAGCTGAGGTCAGGACGCAATGTTCACAATAGGAGGAGGCTGGGGTGGTTGGTTGGGCTCAAAGGAGGCTGCAGTTAACAAATTATACATCGAGTTATATACTTTATTGACTTTTGGTGTCCCACCTGAGAGCAAAAGTCAACATGGAGTTGTTATTTTTTAAATACACGGTCAGGGTTAGGGAGAGATGATGGTTTGGGTTGAAATCAGTGCATTAGTTATGGAAGTGAAGTCATGTCACACACACAACGTGACTTTAAATGCAACCTACATCATGAACAGTATATAACATAACTGCATTTCTTTATCTTACTTAAATCTATTTAAACCCAAACCATCAACTGTTCCTCAATTCAAACATGTGATTTTGGTGCCTAAACCTAACCAAAACGCAACCATTTCAGAACGTTAACGATCTGTTTGTTACCTTGCCAACAAAGGTCCTGCTGGTGGTAGTCTCACATATGTCACAGTCACATATGTCATTCTGGGGGCGTTGATAATAATCGATGATATACCTACTGCTAGGTACAGTTGGCCCCATATGAATCATTTTAATGGCCCTGATAACAATCGATAATGGGCCATTTCATGATAACAGTCAAATTGGGTGTTAGTAGAGACCCTTGGATCCTCTTGGAGGACCACTAGGCAGCCCAGACCCTCATTTTGCATCATAGTGATTTAGGTCACCACTCCACCCAGATAAGGATTGGATAAATGGAGAGCGGAAGGAGAGCAATAACACCATTTGTATGTAAGGTCGACAGGTGTTAGAGTTACAGGGTCATTACCACCATAATCACCCAGTAATGACACACTGGGAGAGATGGGAACATAACACTCCCTCTCTCTTTTTCTCTGTGTCTCTCTACCTCACTTCCTTCCTTCCTGCCTTGCAGCATGTGACCTTGCAGCAATCAATCAGTATGCAGTGGATCCCTCGCTGATTGCAAACTGCGCGTGCCTTTGTGTGAACCAAGACTAATTGAAAGCATTGTGTGGCAGTTGTGGTTTTTGCGCCGTGTGCGAGCAACTGTTTCAAAGCGTGTGTTCAAGTCCACTCATGACGAGTGCAGGGGAAAGTGGTTGTGACACGTGGCATGCTCGGTGGACAGCAGCGGGACAGTATGTTGCTGCGAAGCAGAACATATACACACACACACACACTGAACATCCTGTCACCGATGCATTAGAAGCTTTTAGCACTTCTTATCAAGGCTGTCGTCCATGAGACTGTGAAAAGACATATCACACAAACACACTAACAGCTGCATTCACACACACACACACACACTGTGGGGAATAGAAGTGGCTTTGCAGTTGGAAAACATGTTGACTTATAGATCAAAATGTTTCTAGTTTTAGGACCTGAACAGCATTTAAGCCCAAAGTGACAGAAATCTTTTTTTTTTTTGTCAGAATGAAAAAGCTTTCATGTCTCTTCGGCAATTTAAACTTTGTCCGCGGCAGCACGGAGCTGCTATGTCATGACGCCCACAAAGCTTCGCTGAGAGCTTCATCCAGCCTCTTCATTTGAAGGGATCCACACAAGGGGGCAGTGGTATCTGACAAGTAGGTCTGTTCTGCATGCTGAATGTGGATTTAAAATGTATTTTAGTTACTTATAACTGGGGCCAGGTAATATGTCAAAAAATATGATACTGATATTTTTTTCCACATTGAACAATATCGATATCTAATCAATGGGAAATCAGCTGTAATGGCCAAAACTGGCGCTATGAGAGCAGTGAGAGGGAACCAAAGCAATGAAGTTGTGGGTCAGACAGCTAATATGGTGGAAATTATATGATCTTTTTATTATTAACTGCATAGTAAATGGTGGAAAGACTGTTTGTGTCCTCAAGCAAACTGACTATGTGACTGAACTCAGGACACAAACAGGCCAGACTGTTACTGACCTGCTGTTTTCCTACCACAGCTGCTCTTCAAGAGGATAGGAATATGCCCTCTTGACCATTTTTGGTTGTATACACAGCGGAGAGAGCAGTATCCCATTGGAACGGAGGTCACGTTGAATGAGCTCATCCGTTACACAAGCACCTTCACTATTGAAGGACACTGTGATAGACTATACTGAGGTCTTTGCTTGTCAAAATAAAGTTCCAAGCAATTTCCACCCCGCAGAGGAGGTGTTGCTGCAACGACTCTATGGCTGGAGCTCCATTATAATGGGGAAAAGGGGGCAGAAGCTGGCTGTCGCCTATTTAAAGATGAAGACAGCCTGATCCATTAAAGTTGAAATTTGGGAAGAGCACAGATGTGGTGATCTGCCATGGTCTTCCAGCTGTATCCTCCACTTAGCTGGTGCTAAATGTTTTAATACTGATACTAATTCGATCAGCTTGTTAACCGTCGGCAGGAGCGTTGAATGTTTTAGCCAATAAACAGTTTGCTAGTGAGCCATGGCGTGGCTGAAAAAGATTGCCCGTTTTCACTCCCGCTCACATTTTCTCTTTAACGCGGATTCTTTAATTTAAGCTCAGCACAGTGATCTGTTTTGTTCTATGTAATTACAGTCCATCCACTCCTAGGGTTCTGTAAGGCAGAAAGTCTTTAACTACTGAGACTTACGGCTCTGCGGATGGTCTCAATGCATAGTTTGGACAGAGGCGGTTGGTGTCTTTGTATTAGATACACTGTAAACAAGCAAAGTGCATGCAATTACAAGTGTACATAAAGCAACAAGGTAGAGGAGAGTAAAGATGCTGGGGATGATCAAAGAAAAATCCAAAAAAGCACAACAGGTCATGGATGCCGACACAAACCCAGATAAATACGAGCTGCTCTGAACGTGTGTGTACGTGTGTGTGTGTGTGTGTCAGGGAGAGAAATCAAGATTGTGTGGGCGTGTGCATAAATGTTTCTCCATGTGGGAGAATGCTTGTCAGCAATGAGCAATTGTCTTTTCGCCTGTGTAAAAAAGAAGAAGAAGAAGAAGAAGACAGCCAGACTGAGGAAGCCAGTGTGTCTGTTTGAGCTGGGTTATTTAACAAGGAGCTGCCCTCCGCGACGAAAGAACAGAAACACTGTTTCATGTTCCATTTTGGCAGGAAGACAGTGGTTAGTTAAGAATCTGCACGCTGACAACGGTGGCCTGTGCTCTCATTGTCGTGTGGCTCTGAGAGAAGGAGCATATTTATGACATCAAGTGTGCATGCTTGTGTGTGTCTTTGCACGAGTGTATGTTTGCATGTACACACACGATTACTGAAGTAATTGTCAAGTGATTATTTAATAATATGCAATTATGCTGCAAAATTTCACACAACATAGTTCAAAATGAGCTTGAACTGTGATTTTGTGTTGGACCCACTGAGTTTGAAGGTTCACTGGGACTGTGTGTGTGTGTGTGTGTGTGTGTGTGTGTGTGTGCAGCTGTGAGAGCCTGCACAAAAAAGCAATTAGTTGTACAGCATAATGTGCATGAACTGAACTCTCAATTAGAAGTAGTTCACTTCATTTATTATTCCTATAAAATTTACTGCAGGTGCAAGCACACTGTGGAGTTGTGTGTGTGTGTGCATGTGTGTACTGTGTGCTTGTGTCTGTGTGTTAATTCATAACCTGTGTATGTGGGCTTTTCTTTTGTGTGTGCATATTTTTTGTTTTTGTTGCTCATATATCATCTGTCGGCTGACATTGCTAAAGATACTGCTCTGATTAATCACCTACACACAAAGACACACATTTGAACATTGGAAAACAATAGCTAAACACACACACACTCTCACACACAGTGTAATTCAAGGGTATGGTCCAGTTGTCTTTCCCTCTGAGTATATCAGAAGGTGACATTGTTTTGGCAGAGCGGGGGAGTTTCTGCAGCCTTGGATCTCGGTGTGTGTTGATGTGTGTATGTGTTGTGTAAAAATAGAAACAGCATGGAGAGTATAAGCAATTCATAAGCATTATTTTTCATGGATCTCTTTAGATTCATGTAAAGGTTTTAGAGAACTGTCAACTTAATGAGATATAAATAGGCTTCTGGTTCCACGTTGTTTATGCTGTGCAGAAATGCATTGAAAGAAATAGGCAGAGCACTCAGCAAATTAACCATCGTACTAAAAAGAGTCATATATTTAGGACCAAAAACTAACCAAAAACTCATCATTCTCTTCTAACTAATCCTGAAGTGCTTCAGAGAGAAAAAAACAGGGACAAGATGACCTATTTTAAATAAGAGATGTGTACGAAGACAGAGAAGCAGCAGTCAAGTGGTAGGGGCAGCAATAACAGAACACTAACATGGGATTTCAAAATGTTAATGATAAAAAAGGATGTCGTCTCGGTTTGAATAGAACGTTCTGGTTAAACAAAAAGGATCTCGCATGTCTACATCTCTAGGGATCCTTGCCACAATGTTGGCAGACACTTTGAATAACAATCCGAGCCTGTCAGTAGCAAAAACAAGCTTTTGTAGTGGACGTACTTTGATCAGGTACAATTACCCAGAGGATTACAGAGGTAATCCACTGGACCGGTGGATTGCTTTTGTATCTAAAAATAGGGTCAAAGTTTAGAAATCCCGGGGTTATCCTTTAAGAAGTCTTTTTACATCATTGTTTTGGTTTCTGGGCCCACAACTTCACTGGGGTGGTTCACCCTCACCTCTCATCGGTATCATTTGCAGCCACTGCACACGAAAAGGCTCGTTACGTCCACTACACTACCTGTCCACTAACAGACGAAGCTAGAAACTAACAAGAAGAAACAATGTCAGAGACAAATATTTCCCTCAGGAGTTGTTGGAGACCAAAACAGAGCTAAAATGACAATTTGGTGCCTACAGCTTTTGCGCTGCTAATAGAATTATGAAACACAGGTTTCAATTCATACTTGATTGATCTCTTGTTAGCCCTGTCATCTAACAGCAACAATATCCTGCATTTAAAATATTTGATGAGCTTCTCTCTTTTTAAAAGCTGTCCCTGTCCCAGAATCCACACTTTGTTTCCCCACCTATTTCGCTCCATATTCAGGGATCAGCCTCAGCTCCACAATGACTCCTAATTAAGATGAAAGGATAAAGAAAATCGATGGGTGAAAACTACAGATATTTTAGCTCATATTCATTTAGTCAAATTCAACCAGATCTTCCATAGTGTCTCACAATGAATTTTCTTTTTTGTTGTTCCACTTTGATCCACCCTGCTGGACTTCTTCCAACCTGCAAACTCCTGCACGCATAATATTCACTTGAAATACACCATCACTTGTTCTCATCCAAAATATCTGTACTAGGTCACAGAGATGGAGAAGAATGAATGATGAACAGTGGGTGATCTGAAGTGCTTCCTTCCTGTTTTGGTTCCGTTTCCATTCCTGCTTTTAGATATGTGGCCAGAGATGCATTCCTCTTGTGTTGGGTTGTTGCTGTATGTCAGCTGAAGCACTGAAGGTAACTGAAGGTACATTATTGACTCAATTGTGTCTCCAGTCACCTCTAGAGGTTTCTTGGCGTAGTCTTAGCTGCAGATAGAACTGGAGGCTATTCACTGTTGCGTGTTAATGTCAGAGACAAAGCAGGTCTGATATGGTTGGAATAATAAGGTAATTAGACGTACTACTGAATGGGCCACCATCAGCTTGACAGGAAAGGACTTCTATTATCACCCTACAGGCAAAAAGAAGAGAAAGGTTAAGGAAGTTTTGTACCACAGAGAGATGGAAAACAAACTGACACCAGTGACAAAAAGTGGAGCCAAATTTAATGTCAGCGAGACAAAGAGATACACAGATAGAGAGGACAGCCATAAAAGTTACCAGTCAAATGCCTTTTAAACAGAGGCAAAGTCACTGTCACCATCGCAAGCCTTCAGTGTCCGCCTCGATGACAGGGCGAGACGGGGAGAGCAAGGGAGGGAGCAAGGTACAGCAAGTGTAATGTCATCGCCGAAAGTGAGCGAGGTAAAGGCTTCGACCTATGCACAGCTCACAGTGCCTGACAGAATGACTGTTAGCAATGTAATTACATCAGTGTCTGGCAGACAGCCCAGCCCTGCCTAACCCAATGTAGCACAACCAGCTCGGTCAACGTAAAGTCTTACAAGAAAGCGACGGAAAAGACACAAGCAGAAATCTCGGCACTGCCTAAACCAATTCAGACCAAGACGGCCCGCTGTTCTGACTTTGGTCTCATACAGTGGATTAGCTGAGTCAGGATATTTTTCCAGTTCCTGTGAACTAAAATGTACATGAGGTGGGTTATTGATGCCCTTGTACATCTAAATTACTATCATATCATAGATGACACCCAATCTCTAAGGTGTATTTTCTATATCGTCAGATTAAACATCTGACGTAGTCTTAATCACAGTATGTATTATTTTAATGCAGAGTGCCATCTGTAAAGTACAAATCTGTACCGATAAGTAGGCTAGATAGTGTGTTGTGTTGCGTGCAATAGCTCGTGTGAAATAAAAGCTGGCTATTAATCAATGTGTGGGGGGGGGGTCAGAAACGTCATGGGAACCAGATGGTGGGTGTTTCTGCCGTAATGTTATGTAACGCACACATATAGGTAGTGTAGGCCTACATTATGATGCAATATTAGCACATGGATTATAGAGTAATCTCCTAGAGAATGTGTCATTCTGAGGTTTATGAAAGGCATGATGGGGGCTTAAGTTGGGTTACGGGCGAGATGAACAAAGATCTGATCAGAGGAATGGTATCAACTCTTATTCATGCGACAATATCAGCATTTAAAGCAGCTTAGTGTTGTGATATCATCCCTCACCTCCGAGACAGGACAATAAGTGGAAAGCCTCAGAAGCCGACATCTCCCGACTTTCCCTCAGCTGAATGACGAGCGTGAAATGCGGTTGACAAGAAGAGTCTCTTCGCCATATACTGTGTCGTGTTCCAAAGAGACGCATATGTTGCTCTTAACAGTGAGCCTGTTAACGCTTTTGTAGAGTGCAGCTGCACCCATCTGTAGCATCTCTGCATGGTAAACTGCACATTTAAAGGCTATTGGTTTGTGTGGGGAATTTTTTGTGTCTCTGCATATATAATGTATAAATACACATACTGCACTGCAAGCAGCTCAAGGGGCCGGGCAGAGCACTAACACTGCTAGTTCAGTGGGTTCAGATCCACTGGGGCCAGCTATACTGAAAATATGTACGTTACCCAGTGAACCTTGAGAGGCTTTGAAAAAGCCCTCACTGAACTGCTTTATACACAAGTGTTGCATTCTGTAATTGTTTGTACAGCACACCAGCCCTGAGATGCATGAAATAAACATAAAGACGAGTGATCACTCTCGGTATAATAACTCACTTTTATGCACATGTACATAACTCATTTAGTTCAATTTAAAAAATCTTTGCAGAGGTGCAGTGACTCAGAAGTAACTTATAGCCATACTGTTTGTGTTTTCCCCTCTCAGGCCTGCAGTGAGTACAGTTTAATTAAACGTACGAGTTACATATGGGTGTTAACCAGCTGCCCACTCAGGCTGAACGGGTCACTGATTTCACACCATAAAGGACCACAAACAAACGAGAAATTCCTCCTTCCATGGGCTGCTCCCACAACTCCAGCTTCAAGTTTGCACATACAAACAAACTGATCCCCTCCTTAAGCAAATGTTCACTAATCTCAGTCCACTTTTTAGGACATAACTAAGACTAAATGAGCGAAGTCTGGGCTGGATTCTCCCTTCTGAGTATTTTAATATGTATGTGGCTGCTGGTTTATCTGGGAAGATGCAAATGTGTGTGGAAAAGCAGGCAGAGGCACTTGAACCACTAATGAGACTTGCGAGTATTGATACACATCTGAAATGTTTGGAATGGATTTTGGTCCTAAAGTGAAGCACTTTCCAACAGTCTGGGTGTAAAAAAAAAAAGTGCCCTAATGCCCGATAAGGCACAGATTTGCTCGGCTGCTTGTGAATCACAGAATCGAGTTCAAGATGGAAGTAATGAGTCAATAAAACTGCTCCGTTTTTGAACCATATCGGCAATCAAAAGCACATTATGTACGCTTCCACTGCGTTGTAGTTGTTGCTGCATTTGCGTATGCTGCTTATTTGTTTTTATTCTTTTTTTTATCTGAAGTAAACAATCAGAGCAAAACTTGAAGATTAAATGGAAGTACGGCCGAGCCACCACATGCATACATTTGGATCAGTACTACTGAAGCTACAAACAAACCGTTGAGCTGTGAAAACATAAAAGGAACCAAGAGAGAAAATAGAAACACGCACAACTTGAAATCACAGTTAACAGTCACTGCCTTGACGCCACCTCGCTGCCTTCTATCAATCTTTAACTAACAACATCAGCGTTCTCCCTCTGTGGTCACCCCTCCCTGTGATTTCACTGTGCCTGCTCACTATTTCCTGTGGGTATCTGAGCACCTCACTCTGATGAAGTTCTCTCTCCTCCAGTTCTCTTTGAAGAGTTTGCAGTACTTCATTTCCCCGGCCACCATTTCATTCAATTTGAGCTTCTTCTTCTTTTTTTTTTTTTTTTTCCCCCTCTGCCCTTTTTTTTTTGTCCATTTCTGCTTCTGGTACAGGAGCTCGCCGACAATTCGCAGCATTCTGACAGGATTCTTGTGATTGCCTAGCAACAGGACCGTTATCGGGGTCTACTTATCGCCACACGTGTGCTCTCTGTGTTCGCTCAGTTGTGGAGTATGTGCCATTTTCTGACTGTCAAAGACAAAAAAAAAAATAAATAAAAATCTGGAGCTGGAGAATACAGTCTTGGGCGGTTTAACCGGTCTTGTCTTCAGGTCCAAAATTAAAGGTCTCACATTAAGTAACTAAATGCACGTTTAATGTCGTCTCCTCAACATAAAAACGTGTCCCGCCAAATTCTGAGAGAAGTCCTCTCTCTTTGTCTCCTGCTCCATCTTTCAGTAAATGTGTGTGAAAATGTGCTTCTTAGATTTGGCTCCCTTTATGATGTCTTAAGGGGATCTTTGGATCATGTGACCTCCTCCAGCTCTCTGTAAATCTCCTGAATCCACCTCGCTGTTCACCATTATTTTTCCTCCCTGAAACCAGCTCTAAAATTCCCCCCCTACGACATGAGGATGTTAAAGACAAGAGCGAAGCAGCTCTGTTCCTTCACAGCGGAGTGTTCAGACAGAGGCTGCAGCAGTCATGTCTGTTCACAGTGAAACATCGTACTGAACACCAAACCATGTAAACCTGTTCTAGAAGAACCTCCAAATACAGCTAACTTGAAAATGAGCGGAATATGGGACTTTTAAGATGAAGATGTGTGTGTGTGTGTGTGTGTGTGTGTGTGTGTGTGTGTGTGTGTACCCTGATTCACCAACTCTACTTCCTTGAAAACTTCTTTTGGTCTTTGGTCAAAGATGTAAACTTGGCTGGAGTACAGACACTACCCCTGTCCCAGATACACACACACACACACACACACACACACACTGCAGAATATATTCTGGCCCATTTCTCAGAATAATGGGATATGCAGTGTGTGTCTGTGTACATGTCTGATATCCTTTGAAGTCCACTGACATTTTGTAGAGAGATGCATGATTTTGCTCACACTCATACACACTCTACTCTCATCCATACACACAAACACAAACACACACACACACACACACACACACACACACGTGAGTGCGTGTGTGTGTGTGTGTGTGTGCAGGCTGGCCAGTTTCATGGGGCTGCAGATCAAAGGCATTTGTGTCTCTGTGGTGGACCGTCTCTCTCTCTCTCTTTCTTCTCCAACTATTTGCAGTTTTTTTCAAAAGGTTTACAGGGATTATCTGGGTTGAAACCGAGCGCTCTCCGGGACCAAAGATATTAGATCACCCAGAACAGAAATATTAGGTTAAAACACTTCTATTAAGGATGGTTGGAGAGATCATAAGAAACAGGAGAAATGCCAGCATTATCTATGATGATTTACACAGCGATCACGTCCGTCCGGATCAAATTGATCACTGTAAGCAGATGATTATTACAACTGAATTTGTTTGTTTGTCAGATTAGCATCTAACTGACATTTGTATATTTACTACATGAATATAAGTAATGAAATGGAAAGCTTCACTATTTATTATGTTACGTATTATGTAACATTATCAATCCGCTTGATGAGGGCGGCTTTAGCCACAGGTGCTTTCCCTGCTGTCCAGGGATCATCCCCACCACACTGGTGTATGCCCCTGCTGTGGCAGGCTTTTTAGGGGGCATGTCTGCAGGGCACCGAGTCAGTTTTCATGGCAGTCTTTGGGTCCGCGGTGCACCGAGAGAATTCAACAAATCGCCTGAATGCAGAGCCCCACTGCACAACAAATCCCAATTTAACCCCTGTCCATGGGCGCTCATTCTCTGTCTCCGTCACCAGCAGCCGTGACTGTTTCTCGTTCTTTGAGCCAACTACACAAGGTGGTTTCGCTGCTGCATCTCATTGGCTTGTTTTTGGCAGTTTGTCAGAAGCTTTGAGGAGACAAGGGACGAGCACAGCATCATAAAAAACATGAAAATAAAAATTAGACCTATTGCAGTTTTAGCAAATCTTTCTATTCTGTGTCCTGCATGAAAAGAACCAAAAGGAGCTACATACAAGACTACTACAAGAAAACGAGTTAAACAGAATTTGAATGGGAATGATTCTGACCCAAGCCTTTTCATCCACGTAGGCTGCTGAGCACCATCATTATGATCACAAATGGCTTTCACTGTAGAGGTAAGTACAGATGGTCTGCTCTACATACCGAATATCGTTGAGTAATATGGTTGCCTCATTAGCGTCCTTCGATAGCATCGAACAGCTTTTCAGAAACAGCACATTTAATGGATGTAGCCACCTATTTATCTCTCCCCTGCAGCTTTGCCTTATTTCACGTGGCCAATTCTAAAAGTGCTCCTCTCTCTTCCTCCATTTCAAATAAACTGAACATAATTTAGATTAAATTTGTCTCGCTCAACCAGCTGCTCATCTATTTTATTGTACCGGCTAAACAAATAACCCTAGCTCTGTGGCTAAGCCTCACTGTTGCTGTCTTTACAGTTTAATACCAGATCAATTCATTTTGAACTGCAAACAAACACCTACGTCATAGGCATCCAGCTCCTCTATCCGGTTATTAAAAGTTAATCCACACCTGCCATCCTCTGCGAACTGAGAATTTACCCGTGGCTGCGGTGTAAGTGCAGTTAATCTGTAGTTCTGAAAAATTCTACTTTGTGGAAATCAACTGTAATTCCACTCCGCCCAAGTTACAGAAGAAACACACCTCCCTCCAGAATCATTTGGGCCACTTCTTCCTCTCTTTTTTTTTTTAGAAAGCAGAAAATGTGCTTCCTATACTAAAACATAATCTCTCCCTGTCTGTATGCAAGCATCTGTAAACTGCCTAAGAAATGTTCTCCATACGTGCTCAACGCAGACATTCAGCTCCTTCTTACTCTTGTCTCTGCCTTTTTTTTTGTGGACAAACCATCTGCTTGGTCGGCCTGGGAAAATGTATTCAGCCTGACATATCACCGAAATGCAGCTCAATGGACTTAACAGTCTGGAACAAATAACAGTATTATTCTGAGTGGATTACACTAGCGCATGCATGGACCACCTGTTTCATGAAATCAAAATGGCATAAATCCCAAATGAATAAATAAGTTAAAATGAAATAAATAAATAAAACTTTATTTCACTGCAGGGGATTAAGCCTGTGTTGACTTAGCGAGTGAACTGGCGGAAAATACTAAACAGCTGTCAGGTTGGATGCCTGGCATTGCTGTTTCAGAGAAGAGGATGTTCCTGTCAGGATAACCTCTTCAGAGCCTGAATTGCCGGTAAATTCCCAGACTACCTGGTAAAAGAACTGTGGTTGTCAGGCTAAAATTGCTGGCTGCAATTGCTGCTCTGATTCATCCATGCTTCAGATGAGTCTGCAGCAATTTGAAGACCAGCGATAAGTCACTCTCTGAAAGAGATATAAAAGAGGCCGTGTGGCCGAGCTGTTCAGTCGGAAAATGATCCTACTGGATTAAAGTCTAATTTAAAGTGCTTTTGTTTTACTGACTGTGAATATAATCACCAAATGCAGATGTATGTGCCTCCAGGACTTTCCATAACATACTTCACAGGAGGAGGAGCCACTGGTGTGATTGTAGGTAAAAATATACGATGTGAAAAAACTAATCCACCTCAGTGCGTAACTTTCCCCAATTTAGCTCGCTGCTTGCTGAATGAGAAAATGAGCTAATGAGCACCACATGACGTATGTTGATGTGGGGCTTCAACTACCTGTTATTGTTATTATTATTGATTAAAAGCCAGTTATTTGAGTGAAATACCCTTTGCAACTTTCCAGAGAGGTCTAGACTGTGACCAACAGTCTTCAAACCAAAGATATTCCATTTACAGTGACAAAGAAAAGTCATTTGGGAGCCTGAAACTAGATAATGTTTGGTTTTTGTTCATCATTTTGAAAAATGATTAATGTAATAGTGACTGATTATTATTGGATGTGTATAATTATCTTCATACTAACCTTGCCCAATGTCTGGCACTCTGCTTGAGATGTATATGGCCATCTAATCTAACTAACTGTGCATTACACTGTAATACAGTTGAATGGGATTAATATGGTCGATCTATTCAGACTTATTAAATGATTTGTTGATTCACTTGAAATTAGGTTTGCAAATATTCCGACAGTCGATGAATTAATGCAGGGCACGAACAGCTCCTTTTGTCTACTGCCACCGCTGACCACCATGACATACGTACATCAGACTGACTGATTTGATTTGATCAGACGAAACGAGAGATGAGTGTCAGCACGTTCAATAGGCACATTAACAAATCTCACTCCTCCGTCGGAGCAACACTCCTACTGAGGCTCTGAATCTGGAGCTGACGGCAACTCACTGTTGGCACATTTGATTAACTGTGCGTCCTCGGCCCTTCTTGCCGCATATGGAAATCCTCTGCATCTCTGAAAATCAACATCTGTTTCAAATGATCCACACAAATATCTATGTGTGGTGCGGGAAGACTTGCAGCAAGGTAGCCAATTAAAGCAGAGGCCCAGAGATTTGGAGCGTCTTGTTATTCTGCTGAGTGGGAGGTTATCATTCTTCCAAAACAGTGAATATGTATGGGAGAATTTCTGAAAACCAGACGTCTCAGCACTTGGCCAAGAAGTTGCTGAGTCACTGGTATCGATCAGCAATCCGCCGCCCTCCCACAGATTATTCTGACCATTCAGTGCATCTTTGCTAGAACACATCAAAATACTCCCATGGACAATTTGACCCAGGAGATTTTTTTCCTAATTGTTTTACATTAACATCAAGGTGAAGAATCCACATGATGGAGCCCACTAGGAATGGTAACCTCCAGCTTGACGAGATTTCTCTGTTTTCTGACATCAATTAGCCAGAATGTAATAAAAAAAAGAAAGAAAGTACTTGTGATTAGAATTACCTGCAGAACACATCAAAACTGCACCGGTGAACCTTTCCAGTGTTACGACTGACACACTGAGTAGACACAGGATGTAGTAATGACCTGGAAGATGTGGTGGATGATATGGATATAGAGAAGGTGTCTAATGGTGATTTACCAGTTACTTAGCAACAAGCTGTGGGTTATGCTAATAACATGCTGCCACCAAATATTAAAGGCTGAACTTTGCTCTGATTCTTGGTAATCAGAAGTCTGTAATGAGGACGGAGCTGGTAAAACTCAAACCTTCCTATTACTGGGGGGGATAGTGAGTTCATGCTCATTTGAAGTGATGTCTGCTGTGATGGCTTTGGAGCAGAATACTGACAGTCCAGCACTTTAACATGATTCAGTGAGGATGGTGCATTCAGGTCCAGACAGAGAAGCAGCAGGAACAATGAGGATAATTTATGTTCTGTACTTGGTGCAGAAATAGTGACACATCTTGCAAAGGGCTTTGTTTCCCAACGCCAAAACGATGACACCCTCAAACTCCTTGTTTTGTCCACTGCCCAAACATATGCAGTTTAATGTCATAGAGGAGGGGAAAAAGACTTGATTGATCAACTATCAAAATAAATGGAGTAATCGTTGGAACTCTAGTCATCTGCTACAAAACTGAATGGACAAGAGAAAAACGCAGTGCATGAACGATGCATCCTTGAGTTTGCAAAGCAGCTGCTGATTCATAGGCCCTTTGTGTCACAAATCCTCCCCCAGTGCATAAACATTAAAACACATTAAAGTCAAGCAAAAACATTCTGAAGTGACTTTACTTTAACAGCCGCACTTTTGTTAGAATATGTCAAGATTACACCCAAATGGTGTGTCATGTTTTTGTTGTGTTCACTGGTTTTTCAAAAGGACTCTGTGAACGACTCTTAAACCAGCCAGGTGGTCTTTTTTGCTGCCATTTGCTGCCTCTGTTGGTGTGAAAAGAGCTTAAGTCAAGTAAAGTCGCTAGCAAAGGCATTTTGGAGGAAGCCCTGCTTCCACTGGGTGCAAGTTTACTGTGTGTGTTGGTGCTGAATGAGCATCTCTGTAGGAGTGATGCTTTAAAGTTTTAAGGTGTTGGGTGCTCACTTTCTTTACCATGTGTTACTACAGTCTAGGCTCTCTTCTGTGTTGTTTCATGGAGGTGAAGTGGTGGTTGGATGACTAAAGGAAGATAGCCCCGTTGTTGTGTAGTTGGAGTGCAGGACCTGCCTCTCTGAAGCTGGCTTACCATTGTGTTTCTCCTGTGGAATATAATGCAGGATTATGTGCTTAAGAGGGCACTGGGGGAAAGATTATTTGTCTGGGAGTAGATTGGAGCAATCCCCTGCTCACTCTACATGATCACCTATATGTACACAATAAATATGCCCTTTGCCTTCGTCTGTTTTAGTCTATGAGAATTCTTATTCAACAGAAATGTCTCTCTTCTGTGAAAACAGCATGTATCCAGTGACACCATTAGCCAAACCATACTGCAGCCATTCTGGCTTTGTACTGCCACTCAGGCAGCATGTAAGTGCACTTTGGCCTGGTAATCCAAAGACTGCACATTTACCACACTCTGTCCTAGACAGACAGTCAACTAGACAGCTAAAACAAGAGAGCTATATCAAGATAAAGCTTGCTAGGGATGTTGCTACGGTAAAGCTAAGTTTACTCGCTTTTTGTGGTTATTCATAACTGATAAATATTAGTTGTGATAAACCTGCTTCTTGGCAGTTCTATAACCCACATAATTAAATATAAAATCCTCAACTTCACTTTTCTGTAGTTCCTGTTGGGCCTTGTGGGGCAGTAAACTCTGGTATGAAAACAGTCTGATTTCACCTTCCTGTGTTATATTTGTTAGAAAGACAGACAGCAGAAACAGAGTTTTTCTATTCGTTCACGCACACACTGTTTGTTTACCTCCATCCTCCATATATCTCTCTCCCTTTATCTTGTTCATCACCCTCATTCAAATGACAAGTTGGATGCTCTTGCTGACTGACTTGTTAAGACATATGCATCTATAACAGCTATCTAAACCCTGTAAGTGCAAATGTGATTTATCATTAGGAAGCATCCTGGTAAAATACATTGAAATAAACTTTGTTAAGGATAAATGCAAAAAGAAAACGTTCCCAATGGAGTATGGGGGCCGTTTCGTTCTATTTGTTATGGCAGTTTTAAATCTTGACACATGGTGTCCACCATGACAATGCAGCTGAGGGGGTGGAGAGAGCCAGATGTAACTGAGGGATGATGGGAAGGGAGGGGGAGTTGGGTGGCAGAGATGGATGGATAGATGGATAGGCGGGGAGAGGCAGAGAGAGGAGGGGTGGGCAGCAGTCACAGAGATGGAGGGATGAGGTGAAAAAGAATGACAAATGCAGAGATAAAAAATGGTCCAGCTGGAGAGACCCCACGCCCCACGACACACACACACACACACACACACACACACACACACACACACACACACACACACACACACACACACACACACTCACACACACAAACTGAGCTATGTGATATAGAATAAAAGCATCATGTGACACTGTGAATGAGGGGAAATGGCTCCAGTTGATGCATGAGGTCTCCACTTTTGTAAAAAGCCAAACTGTCTGTAACATTCTCAAACTTCTACACTGTTTGTCAGATTAAAAGAGTGTTTTTTTTTTATCTTGACTAATTTGAGCTTTCTGTTCTGGAGGCTGCTAAATGTTTTACAACAGCTTCACTGGAGACATGACAGGTTACTCTTCATGCTCAACACATAACGTAGAACAAAACTTAATTTTTTACTCTTTGGCCCAAAATTATTAGTTTATTGGTAATTTAAAAAATAACTATTACTATTATCAATGAATTGATTCATTCATTTGACAATCTCAGTATCTCAATAGCTTGCATGGTCCCCAGAGGATGACATCTGATGACCTAATAGATCCCGACTTTTCATTTAACAGCAAGTCCGAATTCTCCCTCATCCAGTGTGACATCGCTAATGTGAGCCAATAATGCAAGATGCATTGGCACAAAGTTTGATGCAGACGTGTGTGGTCCCCAGAGGATGAATAGCACATCGATCAGCTTGTCATTTGAGAAATGCCTCATCAACTGTTGTAATTTAATGCAGACATTGGTGGCCTTGACACTGTCATGATCTGCTGACTATTGATCTTCAGGTAAAAATCACAACATAAATGATCAGGTAAAAGTTTCAGTTTGTCTAATTCTTTAGTTTATTGTGAGTCGCAGCCTTGTTAATTAGTATAGTTATTTTAGGCCAATGCACCGTTTGGTTTTGTACTAAATAACTATATAATGGTGGTTTCATGATTTGAGTAACATTTTCAGGGGAATAATCTGCACTTATTTTGGTTTGCTTTAGGAATGGTCAAGCTGCAAAGTACTGCAAAGTAAGAGATAATATCAGCTGTCGCCGGATCTGAGCCAGTCCACAACTGCTGGTATCGGTTTTCCAAAACCACAGCACACACTCCCGTAGTCTGACAATATGTAAATCAGCTCTTAGCCAGTTACTGGGTAACTGAGCTGCATTTGAACGTAGCCTCCACAGCTGGTGTTTGTTGTGTTGTCTACACTGACGTCATTGTTTTCGCTGTGTGTGTGTTTGCATGTTTGTTTGTTTGTTTGTTCCATGGACATGCGGTTTATTTGTATTGAAGCCAGTTGCACAGCTGGTGAAAATGTTAGCTTCACAGTAGTGAGCCACATTACACTCATGTTTGCTCTCTAAATTCACGGCGAGTTGTGTTACCACCACTGACTGACCACTCCTCAGTTATGTAACCGCTCTCTGTAGTACACTAGCAGCTCTGTGTGGTTTCAGAGTGACTGGATGAGTTACTGTGAGTAAATGTGCGGGCGAATCCATACTGAACTCTGTTGCTACTGAGTGGGTTTGACTGTAACATACCACTGCACTAATTAAACCTGCCTATATTCCAGTTCACTGCATACACTTACCCATACCTACGTTTTCTTCCCCTCTTGATCTGCAAAAATATCTGCATTTGTGAGATAAACATGATCTTTATTGTCACTATAAAGGGTTTGCAGCATCAAAGACAACCGGTGTAAATTAGAGAATTAAAAAAAATAAAGTCAAGTCAGGAAAACACATAAATGCAAACAAAACAATTAAAATCTTTATGGTGAGAATAAAATGATGGCTTCCAGGCTGAGAGTAGTGAAACTGCAGATGACAACAAAGACACTTCATCCAAATGATGCAGATTTTGCCCCATAAGCTTCAAATGTTCTGTAGATTAGTCCGATGGAAATCTGTTATATCCAAGAAGCACAGCTGAACTTATCCTAACCATCATGCAATGGGCGTTTGAAGCATTTCCGTAGACACAAAGGGATGTAGAGTCGGCTTCAAGCGGATCATGCTGTGACTTATACTGACATCCCCTGATTTTTGTGCATGGCTGTGGCATGGCTGTGATGATCATGTGTGTGTGTGTGTGTGTGTGTGTGTGTGTGTGTGTGTATGAATACCTAGGACAGATATATGGAATTGTCATAATTTGATGATACCTGTTGAGGCGCACTGCCTCTGGTGTGCAGTACAGATGATAGTAGTCATCCAAAATCAGATTTAAAAAAGGAAGAACTGCGTCAAGATCAGGTGACATGTGACCTTTGTTGGCTGACTGGACCAGGATCAAAACTCTTTGCTACATATGACAGAATTAATAAAATCCTTCACATCTTCTTTTTATAGCGTCCCTGTTAATTTAAGGCTTGCCAGATGTCTTTATTAGTGTTTGATTTGAAAATCACTGCATTACAATATTTGTCCTATATGTCTTTTCTTTTGTTTTTGTTTTGTTTTAACTGGATCCAAACCAAAAATCGAAAGAGAGCGTCTTACATTAAAAGAACATAAGTCATTTCATTTTTGTTAAGGCGGCAAAAGGTGCAACAACTTGTTTGTACAACTGTTCTATTTGTGCTTTAAATATCACAGCAGCAGAGATCAGACACTCTGCCTGCCTCCTTTATATTTATCTCATCTGGCTACCCTTGGTGTTTCCTCTGCCGCACCATTTGTTCGAGCCTCTGCTTGATTGTAGGAACGGCACAGGACAACAAGCCTGAAGCCTCTTGAAAACACTGAGGGGCTTTTGAGGAGCTACTTAATATGTCTACTACTAATACTTCCCCATATATTATCAGTTCTAATTCATGAGTACCTTTACATTTACCTGGTGGATGTGTTCTGATGGAGCTCTGGATTCAAGCCCAGCTCTTTGAAACACACCTAATCCACCTTTTTTCAATATTTTACATTTGTACAAAAATCTACTTGATACTGCTCCTGTTTTCTACTTATAAGATTAGAAATGAATAGAAGGCACAGCCAATAATTCTCTCTATGCAGTCCTGGATACAGCACAAAGCTTAAGCTGTGAATCTGCAGTGCGGTACTGTACACAGACAGACAATTGCAAACACACACATACACACACACACACACACACACACACACACACACACACACACACACACACAGAAACGCTACTCTTCTTCTGCTCACTAACCTGTTTCAATAATTCAGAGGAGTGACTTGCTGGCTGGCTGGTTGGCAATGGGCTCTATCCATGAACTTGGTCAGCTGTTACACACACACACACACACACACACACACACACTCGCCCACATGACCATGAACACATGGCACATTTACTCATATGCAGCTATACACACCAAAATAGCGACAGAGATTTGATTGCATAAAGATATGACCTGTTTCTCACCCATGTGTGCACGTGTGTGTGTACTGTATGTTGCATAGATTGACATATGTGTTTGAAACCCCATACATTCAAACACAGAAGCTAATTGTGTTAGCCAAGCTGTGCACATGTCTGACAGGATTTACAGTGTTTGCATATACATGTGTTTTAGTGTCTGTGTCTGCAGTAGGCCATTTGTTCATTTCTAATCTGCTGGGTTAGGGTTAGGGTTAGTAATCCCGTGCCTGCCAACCCTCTCCCGCTGTTCCCCTGGAGTTTCAAATGTATCCTGGAACTTCTCACCGTTCATGAGAAAAAGTCAGCGCAAACAGGGTTTCTTGGTCATTTGATGTGATCAATTATTTGTCCTAACTTAGTAACAGACCTTCTTTCTCAACAGTAAGATGCTGATTTTATATTACTGCCTTTTAGTGAAATTGGGATAAAGTAATTGTTGCCATATGGCAGCGCCATGCAATAGATGGTCAGACGAGGAGGTTCTTCACTTTTATTAGATTTAGTTTCTTTGCTGCCTAAACATTATTCTAAAGCCCAGCACTTCATTTTGATTTGATTTAACTTTTTGAAATTTGATATGATTCAACTTTTTCCCATGGTCCAGTTTTTAGATAGTAAACATCGCAACACTTGAAAATTCGTATATGAATCAAATGTGCACCCAGGTATCATGGCAGTATGGAATCAGGAGATAAGCGTATCATCCCAGCCCTAGTTTGTGTGTCTTAAGGCATTAGAGATAATTATTTGAAATGCAGTAATTGCATTAGTTATTAATCTCACTAACACTCAGTCATTTTGTCAGTTTGAGGGTAGACTCAGCTGCTGTCTCACGGGGAGTTTAATGGAGGGATGATTTATGTTTCGTCTCTGTGTATTGCTGCCGGGCATGCTGGCTTGCCACCGGGCTGAGAGGTGCAGGAGACTGGGGGGATATTTGCCTGGTGACTCAAAAGTTGTCTTTTTGGTGTGTTTTGAGCTGCTAGCGGGCCACTAGTAGATTTGCCTGCATTTTGGGTGATGAACCTTCAGCCAGGAAGTCAAGCTGAAGGTAACAGACGGAAAGGTTCAGTCCGAAAGTGATCAGTGATGGTAATTTCTTAGGAATATTATTCATTCGCTCAAATAAACTCTGTGTTCCTTTCCGGAACAAATAAGCTACGGTTTTTTCAAAACCCTGTGGCTGTGCAGCCCAGTTATAGCGTTTCCTATTTTGGAGTTACATAAGACACTTAAATAATTGAAAGTAATTCTTTTTAGGAGACTTTTTTTCTGCGGACAGAATTGCAATTCTTGTTTCACGTGGGGATTCGTCAAAGCTTTTACCAGCATCAGGAAACCATGTTGAGTAAAGTAACTGTGGCATGTCACCCCGGGTACCCGGCTCATTAAAGGATACATGCACTCTTTCAATATCCAGACCAAAACTGAGTAAATGTGCTCTCACTCCAGGGATGCAGGCTCATTAGACTGCACCAGTTGTTTTTTTCCATCGGGACTCTACAAGAAACTAACCACTGACCCACAGTTTATGTAATGCTGTTGTCTGGTGCAACTTTAATGCTTTGTGCCGTTATGGATTTCATCAAAGTTTAATGCTGTTGCTTCGTGCTGCTGCTATTGTCAGACTACTGAAGCACACAACATGCAGTTTGTGACTAATGCTTTAGACCGATAGAAAAGCGGCTTTAATGAGAGCGGAATAGCATATTTCAATCACAAATGATGAGGCAGATGACTTTTATTTGTCCGTTTGTGTCTGTAAATTGCTGCCGTAACAAAGCAAGGTGTGGAGTTACATAACGGCCTTGGACTAGTTTCTGCTGCGCCGGCAAATTGGCAGAACTCTTTCCACTTTGTAGTCGAACTTGTGTTTCTTCCAGGGTCATATTCAGGCTGGAACATCATTTAAAATTATGAAGGAGTTTATAAATAAGCAAATGTTTGGAGAAGGAAACAGGCGGTAATTAATTCATTAAACCAATCATTCAGTAATTTGTGTTATTTCTCTGCAGCGCATGATAAAATACCAAACTATCAAATAGAGTACTGAAAAGTACTGAAATACAGTACTGCGTATCAGGGCTGGGTTTAAAAACTTAATCTTCAGAGTCGAATCAATCTGAATGATCTGATATGGATTCATAAAATCCTGAGATATGTTTTCTCTATTGGATGTGTGAAACATTAGCCCCATTAGTCTCGCTTGGCCTCATAACTTGAATTGTCTCACATGGTTATAATCCTTCAATCAATCAGTCAATCAAACTTTATTTGAATAATGTTTAATTGTCCAGTGCATATGACTGTATTTTTGTTGTAGATAAAATGATTTCCAGCAATAATGCCAAAAAAAAAAAAACAGATTTCTGTGATGCATTCGCCACCATGACGACGTTGTCAGCAGTTTTAATCAGGCTTTTTTCACCTTTATTGCTTTTAACACGTGAAACCTGTAGTGACAGTCACAGCCACACCTCCTAATGTTTCTTGTGCTCTGTTTGTGTGTGTGTGTGTGTGTGTGTGTGGAGAGGGCGTGGCGCTCCATTCATCAGAAGACTGTGGAATAAGAAAATAGTAGCTAGAGCTTCAGCCCTACAGATATTAACAGTGGTTTGTCTCGGTGAAGAAATGATTGCCTTCTAAGCTGATATCTAGTTTTAATGGCATGTATATGTACAATTTAGATTTTACAACATAAGTCCAATACTAAAAGTACAGATAAAACAGAATGCTGCAGTTGTAATAACATGTTATAACATATTAGGCATAATGAAATAAGTTAATGAAGTAAATCTAGATCCCTAACAGAACCAATACTGAATCAAATTGAATTGGATATTGAATCAAACAGAGACCCTGTGAATCAGAATCAAATTGATCAATGTAATTGGATTGATCAGTTGGAAACCAGCCCTACTGTATATACTGTATGTGCCTGTCCAATACATGCACGTGTCTTTTCCCCGGTGCCCAGTGGATGTGAAGCTCATGCCCTCACACTCAGTACAGGGTGTGGTCCTGCATATTAACACCAGGCAATCACCTTGGCTGCTCCTGGAAGATTTGCTGACGAAGAGCCTTTCTTTTTTTTTACCAGCGTACAATTTTAGTGAAGCCTTTTTCCGTACTTCCAAGGTCATACTGAGAGTGGGGAACGAACGAGTCACAGACCGTATCGATCATTCACTTCATGTTATCTATCCACTGTAACCGTCAATCTAACAAACATGTTAGTGTGCAATGTGTCGTCTAATAAGTCTGATGATGTGGCTTGAAGTAACATTTTATACCAGTGCTGAGATGCTTTCATGTCAACTGAGATCACATTGAATAAATTGTGTTTAGACAGTCGTACCTGTGATTGCACCCCAATGGGCAGATTTAGACACATGATAAAATTGAGTGCATGTGTTTGTGCTGCTCCAGGCAGATTTTATTATTGGCTGACTGTAATAACTCTTTGTGTGTGTGTGTGTGTGTGTGTGTGTGTGTGTGTGTGTGTGTGTGTGTGTGTGTGTGTGTGTGTGTGAGAGATCCTGCTGATACCAGACACCACCACGCTATCGATGTGAGAGCAATCTCCAACTCTCTCTGCATCTATCTTTATCTCCTTCCGTCTTTTCTCATTTTCACTTTCACATTCACCTCCTTTTCCTCTTTTTCGAGCTCCCCTCATCCGCCTTCTGCTTTTTTATTTATTTATTTTTTGGTAACATCTTTCCCCGTCTTTTTCTCTCTTTGTTGCCATCCCTGCTCCCTCTTCATTTTCTTCTCAGCCCTGCCCTTCTCCCCCTCCCCTACAGCTTACTCTTCGCCCTGATTCTTTTCCTCCTTGCCTCAGTTTGATCCTTCTCTCCATCCATCCCTCCCTCCCTCCCTCCCTCCCTCCCTCCCTCCCTCCCTCCGTCCCTCCCTCCGTCCGTCCTGCTGGCTCAGCTGGTATAGAAGCAGCCTTTGTTTCAGCTGTGCCCTCTATCCTTTGAAGGAGGAAAGCTGAAAAGCAAGAGGGAGGGTGGGATAAAGGGAAGATGTGAAGCATGGACATGGTGGGATAGGAGCAAAATCCAAATGGGAAAATGGGATAAAAAGAGGAGCAGCGTAGGAGGATAAATAGAAATGGGGAAAAGGGGGGTAGAAGGATGAAGGAAGGAAGGAAGAGGGATATCTGTGGATCAATGACCAGGGTTGTTCAAGTCATTGATATCCAGTAGCAACAGCATGTGAGGGCAGATTTCTTGTGTGGGGGGGATCAGTCTATTGGACATGTGCTCTCAACTTAGCACACTTGGTTCAATGGCGCACAGTCACAGTGCTTTGTTTATCAGTTTAAGGCCGAACTGGGTGGTTTATTGATAATTCAGCTGTTTTTGGACACAGTCAGTGCTGGAGAAGCCTGTGCACCTTTACTCTGCTGGTAACAGGTTCTGTTCTCTTTTTTTATTGAATTATTGCTTTCCAAGTCTAATATTGAAATGCATTTCTTCCTTTTTTGTTTCCTGTTCTGCAGTGCGTGAAAACAGAAAGAAGATTTTGGACCTTTTCCCCTCATCCATGATGTTATAGCTGTGGTACCATGTGAATCCTGAAGCAGAGTGTTATCCGCTTTTACATCCCTGAAGGTAAGCTCCTTTTTTCTGTCCTTTTTTTATGGATTTGCATGAAGTTGCGACAGCGTGAGATGACTGACACCGCTCTAATGTCTGCACACTAAACATGAAGCCAGAGCCAGCAGGTGGCTAGCTTAGCTTAGCTTAGCTTAGCATGGCTTAGCTTAGCATAAAGAATGGAAGCAGGGGGAAACTAGCTAGCCTGGCTCTGTCAAAAGATAACAAAATCTGCCTGCCAATACCTCTAAAGCTCACTATATTAACTTAATTAATTAGGTGTTTATTTAACAAATACCAAGGCAGAAAAATGTCAAAAGTTATTGTACCCAGCCAAGAAATAGTTCCAGCACATGAACCCTTATAATACCACAACTTGTCACATTGACACTTTGGTTTTTGACTGGATTTAATAAACATGAAATAACAATACAATATGCTAATTAGCGAGCTTCACAGTTGCTAGGAGGTGGATTTATATATATTCTTTTTTACACAGCCAGCCCAGCCACGTCCCCTGTTTCCAGTCTTCATGCTACACTAAGCCAATTACTTGCTGGTCTAATGTACAAAATTCGACTGGTATCACACTTTTCATCTAACTCTCAGCAAGAAGGAGAAATTAGCTTATTTTCCTAAATGTCAACTTATTCCTCTAACAATTCTGCTGTGGAAGCTTGTAACGAAAGTTTGTTCCTCTTGGGACGAAACTCTTCCAGACACAGGTTTGCTGTATTAGAAGGCAAAGCACGCCTCTTTCTCCTGGTAGCTGAGACCAGGCTCTGGTGCTGATTAGCAGAGTTTGAGGCAAAGTAGGCGAAGAAAGCAGGCCACATCTGAGTCGAAGCAACGGGCTCTGGATTTGTCAACTGGACGCCATGTTACCTTAGTTTGTCCCTGTAGTGGAAATAGAGATCTAACGGAATCTACCTTTGTGTTTTGGCTATATGTGACTTTGTTTCCCCCGGTAGTGGAAACCTGAACAGCATTATTTAGTTCTTTGTGAGTTTGAAATCTACTAGCCCTTTTTTGCCCTGGAGTGGAAACCTGGCTATCTTGTTTTTACCCATGAGAAGCTAGGCTGGTCCAGTTTGGACCTTTGCTATGGAGAAATCAAACTGGCCCACATCGGCAATTTCATCAAGAATCAGAAAGGCTTGAGGTCTTAACTAGTGGTATGATCACTCTTCCTTTTTGTTAATAAGTGTTAACACGTCTCATTCTCACCCACTTTCTTCTCCTCCCTCAGCATCTTTTTCCTCCCCACTGATGTTTCCAGGCGGGGATATGGTAGCTCGTCATCTTCATACAGGCTTTCTCTGTCAGATATCCACCTCTAACCTCCTTACCCCCTGAGACTTTGCTGCTGATTCCCTCTCCCCCGTGCCCTCTCTCTCTCTTTTCCCTAGCCTGCTTTCCCTTTTCCTCACTTTAGCTGGCTGTTAGATCTACACTTCTAACCTCGATACGTCCCTTTGGGATTTGGCTGACTGCTGAACTCA